>NW_010205408.1:2571-3926 GCF_000695765.1 Mesitornis unicolor | reverse complement strand
TAAAGGGAGGCAGCGAAGGGGCACACGTCGGGGAGCTGCGCCGCGGGGTCCTGCAGGGCTCGCAGCGTTTCGGCCGGCATCCCACGGCGGATGGCAGTGTTGATGCAGCTGATGGCTCGCAGCACTGGGAGAAATGGGGCTGAGCTGGCAACGGGGGCGATGCAGGGGGTGATCCAGCTCCACCAGGACACCCAACACAGCCACCAGCTCCCACAGCCACTCACTGTCTCGCTCCTCCTCGCCCTTCTTGTTGGCTGCGAGGATCCCCGCCGCCACCTCCTCCTGCTCCAGCAGCTCCACGTAGCCCAAATCCTGCCGAAAAAGAGGGATTCTGGGCTCTCCAGGTCCTGCTTGCGGTGATGGAGTGGCCGCACTCAAGACCACTCGCAGACCCCAGCTCCTCCTGGGGACCTCCCCAGTCCTGGGGACACCCAAGCGTGGGTTCCCCGCTCCCACCAGCCCCTACCAGCGCCTTCTGCTCGCGGTCCGTGCTGAGCTGCTCCATGTAGAGGTCGAGGTTGTCGCGCTGGAGGTGGCACAGGGCCAGGACAGGGTCCTGCAGTGCCCGGTACAGCGCCACAGCGTCCTGGCTCTCCAGGGCATCGTCCACCTCCTCCAGAGCTCCGTGAACTGCGGGAGAGGCCATTGCAGCAAGAAATCATCGGGAAAATCATCCCCCAGGCTTCAGGGACCCGCCTGGTCCTGGGTGATCTCCAGAGGCCCCTGCCCACCCCAATTCTGGGACAGTTGAACCCTGTGCACCCATAATTTTCTCCTTGGAAATGCACACACGGCCCCACTTTGGAGCTGCCCTGAGCACACAGCTCCCTCCTGCTGCCCCCAGCACCCCCAGCAGGGTCTGCCCCACAGCCTGGGGTACCGCAGCCTCCCCTAGGAGCGCTGGAGCCCCCCCAGCCCTGCTCACCATTCGCTCTGTTGATGTTCCCCTGGATTTCAGCCTGGGTCAGGCAGCGGTCATAGATGTCCTCTCCCTCGGGGATCACCTGCAGGTACTGGAGAGGGGCTCCCCACACTCAGTTTGCCCCTCAATCGCACCTCAACATCACACGGGGGGGATCCTCCAGCTCATTCCCCAAGCCTTTGAGTCAACTCAGCCCCCAAAGGGCCCTCAGGTCAACCCAACCCCAAAGGCCCTTGGGGACCAAACCAACCCAACACCAAAGCCCTTGCATCAACCAACCCAGTCCCTAAAGGCCCTTGGGGGTCAACCCAGTCCCCAAAGGGCCCTCAGGTCAACCCAACCCCAGAAGCCCTTGAGGACCAACCAAACCCAAACCAACCCCAAAGCCCTTGCATCAACCAACCCAGCCCCCAAAGGCCCTTGGGTCAACCCA
>NW_010205408.1:0-2547 GCF_000695765.1 Mesitornis unicolor | reverse complement strand
CCCGCAGGTCAACCCAACACCAAAAGCCCTTGAGGACCAACCAAACCCAAACCAACCCCAAAGTCCTTGCATCAACCAACCCAGCCCCCAAAAGCCCTTGGGTCAACCCAAGCCCCAAAGCCCTTGGGTTCTGACCTAGCCCTGAAAGGGCCCTCAGGTCAACCCAACCCCAAAGGCCCTTGGGGAACAATCCAACCCAGCCCCCAAAGCCTTTGCATCAACCCAACCCCAAAACCAAACCATTTCTCCACTGCTTTTCCCCCATCTCCCTGGGGAGTTTTTTGGGGTCCCTGGTTGTTTTTTGGTCTCCAACCAAGAGGGATCCCTCCAGCTGGAAGCACCCATCACCACCACCACCACAGCAGCAGCATCAGCAAAGGGGCTGCCCCTCTCTCAGCCCTCCAGGGACCCCCCCTCCATGCCCTCCTCACCCTGTTCCTGGCGTTGCTGCCCTTCTCCATCTTGGCCCGGTGCAGCACCTCCTGGTAGGCTCCAGCCAAGGCCTCGCGGAGGTCGAGGAGCATCGCGCTGGGGTTGCGCAGGGCCACCATGGTCTGCGCCGCCACCCCCTGCTCCACCGCTTCGTTGATGGCCAACACCGCAGCGTGGACTGGGGGTGAGGTGGGAAGGAGGAGTGAGATGGCGCATGGGGAGCTGCATTGGGCCACGTCCTTGGACTTGGCGGACTCAGTAGGGCTGGATCCATAGTTGGACTCAATCTTAAAGGTCTTTTCCAACCAAAACCATTCCACCACCCGCTGTGGCCCTGAGTGGGGTGGGACAAAGCCACGCATGATGGTGGGAACCCAGCCACCAGTCTCCAGTGCCTTGGAAGTGTCTGTGTCTCTACAAGCCCATTTAATGGGTTTAGTGGCCATGGTAGGGGTGGGTTGGTGGTTGGACTTGAGGATCTTGGAGGCCTTGGCCAACCTTAATGGCTCTGTGATGTGAAACCCCAGGTGGCACTGGCTGGGAAGGGGCTGTGCCAGCCCTTGGAGCCACACATGGGCCTGAAGATCAACCAGGAGCCTCCGCTGCATCCCAGAGCGCCGACCCTCCAAGACACTGACCCCATTGTTAGCCCCAGATCTGATGTCTGGGGTTAAGATCCTGCCATAGGCCGATGCCCAGCATGGATTCCAATCCCCAGGCACCCCTCACCTGCGGCTTCATCCACTGAGAGCTCGTTGGCCAGGATGCCCCCGATCTTGCTGAAGGCAGGCAGCTGCAGGCCGTACTTCTCCAGCTCCCGCTTCATGTTGTTGATCTCCTCCTCTGCAGCAGAGCAGAGCCAGCACCGCTCAGCACCAGGGTCCAGTGCTGGAGACCCCCACCCTGTTCCCCTGCCAAACCAGGGGGGGGCAGGAAACACCCGCACTGGGGCGAGCATCACCACAGCAGCTTTGGGGGTCTTCATTGACCCCCATGGCATGGGGTTGGACTGGATGCTCTAAGGTTCCTTCCAACCCAAACCATCCCAGATTCATTGTCCCCATCCAAAAGTGTTGCTGACCAAACCCCCAGCTCAGGTTCCCCCACACGGTGCCGTACCCGTGAAGTCCACCTTCCCGTACAGGTCCTGGATCTGAGGAGCCAAGCCCAGCTTGAAGAGGTACAAACTGGAAGGAGAAGGAGACACACACCATGACCACGCAGTCACTGTCACCCCAGCCTTGGAGGTGATGCCACCATGAGCACAAACACCAACCATGCCCAGTCTTGGCCCCGGGGCCGGGCCAGGGTCACCCACCTGAGTGCGTGGATGCAGTAAACCACTCGGGGCATGTTCTTCTTGTCGTAGATGTCGGTGGTCTCCGGGTGGAAGATCTGTCAAGGCAAGAGACGGCTCGAGTGGAGATGCCACCGACGTGGTCTAAGGGGACAACGGTGTCCAGGGGTGGGGGGACACGTTACCGAGGGAAGCCCCACGTGGCTCATGGCCTCCCGCCAGTAGTTGATGTTGTCTGTGTGCCGAAAGTGCAGCCCAGCTGCCTGGAAGAGAGAAAAAGGGGAGGAGGTCAGGGTGAATCCCCCCTTTCTCCCACCCCAGGGGTCCCCCTTCTCCCTTAGGGCATGAGGTTAAAGATGGAGCCAAAACCTGTGAGCACCCCAAGGGCAGTGCAGTCAGAGACCCCCGTTTGCAGCTCTGCTGTTAAATTGTCCCCCCTCCCAGTTTGCATTCTGGTGATTACAGGTCCCTGCAAGTTTTGGGGTACCCCCTAAAGCCCCCCTCCAATCTCACCTTGTACCGCGCCTGCTCGCGGTCGTAGATCTTCCTCAGGGGGACCACATCGGGGGCGAAGTAGTGGCCCAGCTTGGCCAGCACCACCCCATTGCGCAGGTTCTCCTCCAGCTCCGTGGGAGGGGGCAGCTCCTCACCCAGGCAGGCCTCTACCCAGCTGGGGGGGGGCAGAGATGGGGTGCATCAGGGACCCCCAGTACCCATCCCGGGCAGGAGAGGCAGCACCCAAAGGGGACATCACTCCCCTATCCCCATAAATCCACCCCTATCCCCATAAATCGCTTCCCCCATTGCAGAGAGAGGCA
>NW_010205407.1:0-16834 GCF_000695765.1 Mesitornis unicolor | reverse complement strand
TCAAAACCTGCCTGGATGCATTCCTGTGTGTCCTTGTCTATGTGATCGTGCTCTGGCAGGGGGACTGGACTGGATGATCTTTCGAGGTCCCTCCCAACTCCTAATATTCTGATTCTGTGTGATTCTGTGATATAACACCTACAGAGGAGTAGATTTTCCATGCATATAGCAGAGTGGATGCATATTTGTTGATAATGTCTAATCAGTCTGGTTGACTGCAGTTTGTGTACTGAGGTTTTATTTTTAAAGTCTATGTTGCCATTGCACAGCAGTTCCTATTTCATGTCACATACAAGTTAATTACAGCCAAATATTTCAGGATACTTTCAGCAGATTTAGTGCTTAATTCTACCATAGAAGATCAAGTCTAAAACCACAATATACAAATCCAAGACCCAGTCTTTACAATATGAAGTATCATTCAGAGTATGATCAGTTTAGCAAAGACTGTTATTTTCAGGTCCCTTTCTGTTGTTTCCATTGACTGTGACTGTATGTCTGAAGACTCAGACATCCTGATTTTGTTTTGCACTTCTCACCTTCCCAATTAGCTGCTGCAGCTGATGAATTGCTTCTCCACAGATAAGGAACTTAGCATACCACTACAGGAGTTCTTTTTTTGTGGTCTGTTTCATCTGTAAAAATATTGCCTATGGAAAACAAAAGAGAGTTTTCAGTCAAATAGGATGAACATTGCACACTATGTTCCAGCATCTTTAAAATAGGTCACAATTTCTGACAGTCTCCATCTCTGCTCCTTCATGGCATTGGTCCATGGGAAGAGAAACAGAGGGAAGATTTATCTGGCGAGGCTTCCAATGCAAGAGTGTTTGTAGAAAAGTAGCAGTTGCTTATTATGACTTTCCTGATCTGTCGGAGAAGAGCACATAATCAGAACAAGAGAAGTCTGGCCAGACAATAAATACGGAGCGAAAAAATACATTAACACACTCATCACACACAATGTCATATAAAACATGTGGAATACCATTCTCTCTGGCTGTACTGTAACTGCATGTGATTTTAGCTTTCTAGTCATTAAGACTGTTTGCCTGTTTAAGAGCCTGTTAAGAGCTGAGATGTGAGGTTGACCTCTTTTCTATAAAGATCTCTGATGAGGCCAGCAGCAGCCATATTTTTACCTAGTGCTGGTCAGAGGGTTGCAGACAAGATACACATAAATGTCAAGTTGTCATTTGGACAATGTACCCTTTTTTGTAGATCAGTTTCTTTCTATATAATAATTTATGTAAGTTGAAAATAAGTATTTATCCTTTTTGTAAATGGAAACTCATCATCAAGACTTTGGAAACACTTCTTGCTTATGACCTTAGAAGGAAGTAAGAGTCCGTGGGATTAAGTACCTTGTTGGTGTTTGGAAGTTACTTCAGCAACCACAGACTTCAATCTGTACACTCAGATGTCTGCTCTGCAATTTCGTGTCTTTATCATCTGACTTGCCTTCTGATTATGGCCTCAGCCAAAATCTTTATTTTTTCCACAATTACAATTATTTTCTGTTTCAAATTCTTCCTTTTTTTTTGTTTAGTTTACTAAATAAATCAGCCCTCCTCTTCATTCTTTCTCTGAACAGAGAAAAAAAATTCCTTCTCTAGGGATACTCAAAGCCAGCCTGGATGCTACCCTGTGCAACCTGCTTTAGATGACCCTGCTTTGGCATGGGAGTTGGACTAGGTGATCTCCAGAGGTCCCTACCAACCCCTACCATTCTGTGATGCTGTGAAAAGAATGGTTGAAGTCTCCTCTTTTCTGACCTCTCTCCTACAGCTATATACCCTCTTTGTAAAACACAATCCTGTGTACACACACTTCCCATTACGTGGAGGAAAGTACCCTTAAAAATAAAATCCGAAAACTGTTCCTACTAGTGTCAATGAGCCACAAAATCACTCACAAATGTATATCAGTGACAAACATGGACATTACAAATGAAACATAATGCCCTAGATCTTCTGCTTGTTTCTATATTAACCTTCCCTTCACTGTGGCTAAATCCTACCAAGCCACCACCACCATCTGTCACATGCGGTCTTGCTTCTGACTTCTCAGAAGTGAAATTTGTCCTTGTTTGGAAAAAGTCATCTGGAATTAATTAAGTTCTTTATGATATTCAGTGAAAGTATAAAAACCAAAGAGAAGCTATGGAGCTATGAGTAAGGTAAGACTGAATTTGATTTAGTGACCTGTTTCTCCAAGGTGAAGGGAAGTTGAGAGGTAGGTGAAGGGAAGTTGAGAGGTAAAGAACCTCTGGTACTTCATTTTGGCTCTCACCCTGCAATATACTCTGGAAGGCCATATTTATACATTATCTGAATTTCTGGAAGGCTACAGAAGTGTATTGTTAAGAATACAAAAAGATACATTCATCACAAAATGCCTAGGTCACCATTTCCCATTAAGAAACACACAGCCTCTGCTTTCCGCTGTTCTGCATCTCCAGCCTGCACTGATGCAATTCCTATTTCAATTCCCAAACCATAATCCTATTCTTTTTACACACAAGTTATGCTGGGGTGAGTTATTATTACACAAATGAATGAGGCTTCCAGGAATATGTCATTAAAAAATCATAGTAACTGTATTATGGTACACGCATAATACTATGCTATTTGCTGATAGACCATAATCCTCATTCTGAATCATTATGGTCTATCATATCAATAGAGCTTCTAAGCCCTGGGAACAGAGAGACCACAGTGGTTTCCCTGGAGCCAGTCTGTAGTACTGCAAAATACAACTGTCACATGGGGACAACTTCAGCCCAGATATTCATAGCTGCTGAAATTTTATTTTGCATGGAAATCACTGAAAAAATATAGTAAGCACCCTTGTGAAAGAATAACTGCTGTATTTTTATATAAACACATAACCATATCAGTCTACCTTGTAGAATAATAGGATTTAAGTCTTATAAAATACAAGGGATATCTTACTGTAATTTTTTGTACAGGTTTTCAAAATTATACTTGAATGCAGTTTCTCTTGCAAGCCAAATATTTGGATGCCAACTTTGATGTTTGACATGATTTTATAGAATAGCTTTATTAAGTGCTTGTTTATCCAAAATATAAGGAAAGCCTTAAATTTGTAAGGCAAAACTGCCCTAACATGCAACCATTGTAAAAGTGAGTTTAGCAATTTACGTGTTACCTATATCGGAAAAAATTTAAATGTGTTGATTAAGTGTGATCATAGGATCACAGAATCATTTAGGTTAGAAAAGACCTTAAAGATCATAAAGTCCAACCATAAACATGAAAAGAATGTGATGACTGATTGCTCTTTCCAGATATTTGGGACAGTTAAATTGAATTATAAATGGCACGGAAGCCATGACAATGGTACCTCTACGCCACAATCTAGCAAAGAGTAACCTATCACTTTTTAGCCTGTGCGCAGTGTTAGTCATGTGTTAATATTTGCTAACCTGAAGACTTAGGTCTTAGATTCACCATGGCCATTGATCCATCAGTAACAGAACACAGAGAATTTAAGACCTCTTTTTCACTAGGAAAGTCGCTGTTGTTATATTTGGTTGGCCAAAAAGTAATTGTGTTTTTTTCTGGGTAAATGAAAGGCAAAATTTTCATGGGAAACAAAAAACTTTATTAAACAACATATTGTTGATTTTGTTCAATTACTTTTTGCCATCTTTCAGGCAACTTCATGATTCCATGCTCAAAAAGATTCTTAACTTTTTCAGCTAAAAAACAGTTCCAAGAATATGTATGTGGGCCATAGCATTGAGAAACACAACACCTTCACGAATCACCAATTCTGGATGCTTCCGTTTATTGGCATCATTTGCTTTATCTAGTTGACGACAGTTCACATCTGAATTAATGGTTTGGTTTCTTGGAAGCAATGCAAAATACACAATACCTCTGAAATCCCACCAGACTGACAGCATATCTTTTCTTTGGTGAATACATGCTTTTGAAGTGCTTTGCACTGGGTAATCACGCTTGCTCCACAATCTTTTTCATTCATCGTTGCTGTGGATGATCCATTTTTCATTGTCTGTTATCAAACATTTAAAAATTTTTTTGTTTTCTTCACATTTCAAGAGAATCAAAGATGTCAATACACTTCATGAGATTAATTTCTTTGAGCTCATGTGATACCCAAAAATCAAGCTTCCTAACATATCCAAGTTGTTTTAAATGGTTTCCAATGCTTCATTTCAGTATCTTAAGATTATCAGCAATATCTCATCAACTGTATTTGATCAATGCCTATATTTTATCAACTTTGATTGGCCTTCCAAAGCATGGTGCATCTTTAACATCTAAAACTCTGGGCCAAATCTCTGGGCTAAAATTTAGCAAAACAATTTTGACACTGCTGTAGTTTTAAGGCATCTTCACCATGCACATCACATAGCTTTTTATGAGCTTGCACAGCATTTTTTCCTTTTCTGAAGTAATACAGCAAAATATGACAAAAATGTTCCTTTCGATTTTCCACCATTTTGAAATTGACACCAAATAAATGATTGCTAACGAAGTTGTGCACTTTCTTTTTCTAAAACAAGCTTGAACTGTCAGCTGTCAACTTCCATAATTATTTTGTGGTTTAAAATTAAGTTAGATACATTTCAAGACATATATGTCCATCTATTAAAAAAATGCAATTACTTTTTGGCCAACTAAATACTTCAACTGCTTATTAACCAAATGCTGTGTACCACTCCATCTTAGCACTTCACGGTGTATGCTGTCTCCTAATGATTTGTCCATATTCCTGGTGACTACAGTGCTTCTGATTTTGCTAGGAGCGTGTCTTGTGGTGAGGCGCCCTGGCAAGACTTTGTTTTGCAAAGAAATATATTCCCTCATTTTACAGCCTTATATATCATTCTTCATTTTACAAGCAGGACGGAGACCCCTGTGAAGATGAGATGGGCATCTGAGGAGGCCCTCTAAATGAGAAGTGTTTGCAAATAAATAAATCACCCTGGAGCCAAGAGTTTTGGTTTACATATACATGTGCACACACACATGTTCACAGTTTCTCCTTCCATCTAAGGCTTTCTTTGTTCCCTGCCATTTCTCGACAGATGCAGTGTAGTTATTCAGCTCTCTTCCACACTAAATCACTGGAAATTGTTTTCTCTTGACCTTTGGGAACCTCACAAAAAGTGACTCCTACCTTTTTTTTTTTCTTAGTAGGCTTAGTGGGTATTTTTACTGTTCACAATCAAAGACAAAAACATACGGCAACAAAATAGAAATAAAAAAGGCAACATCCACCATTTAAAAACTCAGCTTTTACATAACAAAGCCTGTCAGTATGCTCATATTCAAAGCGATAGTTTAAGCTCATTTTCCTAAACTTGGTTTTAGTAGATCTACATACTTTACCTACAAAATGGCAATGACCTCCCACATTTCCCAAAGGAAAGAACCCACATACCTAATGGTTTCTTTCCACGTGGTCTGCACAACTCAGGCATAGACCAGACTAAGCCCATCACAACCCCATTCCTGAGGAGTCCCTGAGGGACCTAGCAAGCACCAGGTTTAAAAAAAACCTGAAGAAAGCACATTTTACCTGGTGCACAAGAGCCATGTGGGATTCCTTCCAAAAGAGTACTGAGGAGCCTAAAAGCATTAATTGCATCCTCGAAACCCTTCAAACTTTATGAAGCTATCCACAACTGCTAAAAATCATCCTCTCTTGGATGTGGGAAGCCCTGAACTGCTGGCCGTGAGAAGCAGGGAGGATAAACTATGGAAAAAATCACATAAAAGAGCAGTCAGGGACTTACTTTTCTCTAGTGAAGCAGCTGCTTCTGTCATCAAAGGGTGGTGGGAGATACATGCTCCACAGTATTTTAAATCCTGTCACTGCTAGCAAAAACCCAAAACTTTAAGCTCAAGTTATGGTTTAAGTTTTTTTAACAGGATATATTCTACCTAGATTGTGAAATCCCTAAAAACCAAATAATAGTCTTCTTCAGTGGAACAATTTATTGTATCAACATCACTATAAGATGTTTGTTAGTATATGCATACGTTTTCTTGCACCGATTTTAGAAACAATATGTTTCTTTTCTTAGTTATTTTACTAAAATAGTAGTAACTAATATTTTATTAAGTCTATTACACTAATTACTTATAAAGACTTCCGAGGAAAAAAATAGCATAAACAAGAAAAAAAAAGCCTACAATATTTTTCATCAGGAATCTTTTTCTTTCTGATTGTGTTGCTTGGTCCAATAAAGGTTTTCACACTAGCTAACTTACCATAACTCTTGTCTTCATTTTTGGGCTTCGGTTTGTTTAGTTATCATGTGCTTCCCATTTTCTGAAATATGATTAATGAGTTAAAAGTATTCCCTTCATAGTACAGCATACATTATTTGAACCACAAAAATATAAAAATGTTGCTGACCAAGATCTCAGACAGATTCTACAGCTAATCAGCCTCTCCCTGCCCTGGAGGTGGGCCCAAACCAAAATCACAGCTCCAGACAATATGAGGCTTTCAGAAACTTGCAATGTGGAGTAAAACACCAGCATTTAAACTCACTTCTAATTATAACAATCTAGACTTATAATGCAAACACAGTATTTATCCTGTATCTATGCTGTGTAGGGTCAATGGCAAAATTCTCACTGACTCCAGCAGGAACCAAGATCATCTTTAGAGTGGAATCAACAGAAATTATTACCAAAAAAAAAATTAAATACAGAAATTAATCGATTATGATTTTTTTCTGTGAATGGCAACATTTTCCATGCCCATTTTTTGTTTAAGTGAAAACTTGTTCTCCTTTAAAAAAAAGGAATGTTTAAACCAATCTTACCCTTCACCACACTGTGAAAATAAAAAAGATATTTCAAATCCTTTATTTGTTTTCTTGCAAAATAAGAGATTTTTAATACATAGTCAATCCTGTAGTTCTTAATCCACAAATAGTAGCAATGTTAATAACCTACAGCTTCCTTTTACCTCAATACCCTTTTCCTTCTATATTTCATTTCCTGCATGAGGCTTGTTTCACTTCTCCTGAGCTCTTGAAGATCTCTTGGCATTTGCTGTCACTATACTTATGTATGAAAATGTCCCAGCACACAAGCCAAGAAAGGTACATCTTGAAGTCTTAAAGGATTAAATCTGTTTTGGCAGTTACTGTACTTACAAATGAATTCCAAAAATTTTATAACCATAGTGCAGTTTAACGAGCCTTCAGGTTAATATCACATTCCTTCCTTTCAGTTCAAACTGTGGGATCCTTTCAAGACGGATAAAAAAATTTGAAAAACTTCTGTAGAAAAATTAAGATTTTTCATAAATCAAGTGATAAGCATTGCATTACTAACTGTAATGCATCTTTGGTGTTCCTAAGTGTACATGTGCCTTCTCACACTTTCAAAGACACAGGCTTTGTAAAGTGACTAAACTGCTCCTTTGCAGCAAGAAATACACAGCGCAGAAAGGAAAAAAATCTAGATCCATGGAGGGTTTGTAGAATATTGATAGAAAGTTTTTGTACTTGAGATTTAAAAATCTCCATTAATTTACATCAACTGTGCAAATAATTTTCACATTCTAGATGTCGAAGTCAGGAAGAATATATTTGACCTAATACTCATGTGTACAAATTCTGTGAGAAACTGCACAAGGAGGAGGATGTCATGCCCACAAACACCCCATGGAAAGTAAGTAGAACTGAGTAGAATCATAACATTATCTTACAGTATAACAGAGCTTTACAATCTTGAGTAGGGAAATAATGTCACTCCATTGGGCAAACTGGAATTTTGTAAAGGTGGAACACCTCCTGACATCTGTGATGTACAACTCACCTCCTGTAAACTCACCATGCATCCAGAGTTGCACCAGTGATGGTGCTGGAAAAGCCCAAAATCAAAGACGCTGTAAGTGACTGCAGAATGTGTGTGCTAAGCACCAATCAGATATTTCATAGGGAAAATCCATTTTGGCATATGCTATTGGAATAGACAGTCATGTCAACAGTAGATCTGTGGCAAATTTTAAATACTTTTGCCAAGTATCACAGAACAGGCTTTTGCAGTGAAATTCAAGATATCATTTTTTGGCAAAGACAATTGTAAAAATTTCTCAATAATTGTAACAACTTCTTTCAGCATCTTCTAATTAACCTTTTTTAACACTTCATTGTGTAATATTGTTTTAATTCCAGCAGTCTAAATTTTTTCACAGGTTTTTGAAAGAAGGATAAAAAAGGAGTAAAGCATTTGCCATACTCCATATATTAAAAAAAAAATCCCAACAAACAACCAACCAACAACTAAAAGGATGTGGGAACAGCAATGAGAATAGAAAAATAATTTATTATCAGAATCACCAGTCAAAATTCAGTCATTCACACACCTCTGTAATAGCAGGATTACCACTTAGGGACTCAGTTCAGCCAGACTCAGATGTCAGTACCTAACCAGAAGTATACCTGTGGTCCTAAGTAATTTTAGCTGGAATAACTGATTCCTTAGCATTATACACACAGTCAATAAATTTGCTTTTAAAGAAAAATATTTATACATTAAAACTAGGTTTAGAATATTAAGTTCCTTTGGTATTTGAAAGTATTAGTAGAACCATCTATTAATTTTAGAAAAGGTACAATCAAGCTTAATCAATACAGGTTGGAAATACTCTGCTTCTTCCAGATATATCACACAGGATGGGAAAAAACCCCAGTACCTCAGGCATTACTTCAAATTGGAAGGAAAAGTGAAAACACTGCAAAGTCAGGAAATAGTAAGCTTTCAAGTTGAAAGCACAGCTTTAAATTTGTCTCCTAGTGCTTACATCTCATAACATAGCTTTTGTTTCTAGATCATTCCAGGTTCAACATCAATTCATACAGGATAAAAATGCTTTAAAAACTTTGCACACTGTACTTCTGTTGGGAACAAAGATGGTTGATATTACTATAAATTGTTAATTTATTTTCAAAAACAGTAACAGATAATAATAACAACTCTTAATTCAGCTTAAAAGGTCAGACTACCTGATTTACTGTTTTTTTTCAACCGTGTCAATCAATAATTTTCCCAGGATGAAATCTATGGACTTGCTCACCATAAGCCAAGGCTCCTGTGTGGCACTTTCATGATGACATTTGGCCAGGTTTTGTGAATAGCTCTGATATGACATGTCTGTGGCAAACACAGGAAAAAAATTATTTGAGTATGAAAGCCACACTTCAAAACCAGTTGAAGCCATTCATTCAAATGCTCCAAAAGGGTACTATTTTGTCAACCTTCAATGTGTAACCCCATTGCAACATCACCTGAAGGGCACAAACTGCTCAGGGTAGAACATAACCTTGCCAAGATCCCTGCAAGAAGATAAAATGGCATCTTCCTTTTCTTGGAAGATCAGCCCTCTGTCTTTTCCCCCTAGGGATCTCAAGGCTGCACAGATATCCCTGGATCTTAACTCTCCTTTCAGGCAACATTTTTTAATTATGTCTTTTGCATTCACTAGTTTAACACCTGTAAGAAAACCTGTTCTTCTGTTTCATGGGGTTTATACCCATCTGGGAGTAATGGAAGGAGAAATTTCCTCCTCAGCCCTGCCTTCTCTCTCTGTTCTCTCTTTTTCCAGGTCCTGCTTGTTGCTCCCATTGGGTTCCCCAGGCCCTGAGTTGCCTTGTTGCTCCCATCTGTGATTTTGTACAGCAGCTCTAGAGGCACGGAGGTTATCCAAAGGTTATCTATGGGTGCAGGGTATTTGATGACTTATTTTCAGCCATAGTCCCTTTAGAAGAGGGTGGATTATCTGAGGGCTGGGTGATCTGCAGTGTCTGATCCACACCCTGGTGAAGTCAAGCTTTGACTTTCTATCTGGCAGCAGCAGCTCTCCAAAATACTTTTATCTGCCTCCCTGTTAGCTCAGTTGTCAGTTCATGCCAATGCTGCATCTTTGCTGCTTGTGTAGTGACTGTCTCCAGGTCAGAAAATGGGGGAGGGTGGAATTAAAGCCGTGAGTGTACAAGGAAGATGAGCATAGGAAAAAAACAGTCCCTGCTCCACCTGCTTCCTCTCTTCCTTTTCAGAGCTAATGAAGTAACACCGTCTGATAGTCAGAGCAATGGTGGAGTAGGTGGCATTCCCCTGGTAATGCCCTGCACCCTCAGCATGGTGAGCTGCAATTAAAAGAAGGCTTAAAACCTTGTACTGAACTGTTTGACATCTGCCAAGGACCACATGAGCAACCCAGGTCAGAACGTGAGAAACAGCAACCTCTCTCTTCCAGATCTAACTGAGCCTCTGGCTGCTTCCAAAGGAGGGGAAGTGTCCTTGAAGTTAAGTGCTGCGGGTACCATAACTAAACAGCCTCTAAACTAATATTGTTTTTTCTTTCTTGTGATGGCCAGCTTGGATGCCTGGTCGAGGTCTCATCTCTTTATCTTGGATTTCTAAAGAAAACAAGGCATTTCTCTTTGAACCAAGGGTGGAAGAATTGGTACGGTTGTCATTTAATCAGTACCACTGGAGAGAGGCATTTCAACCATAGTTTAGATGCATAAATAAATAGAAAGAGGGAGTCTGAGAGAAAGAATAACCATATTGATTGGCTCTGCCTGTACCTAGTCTCATCCTTGCTTAATGTCTCCACCAGCCTAGGAACAGGGGTGCTTCACACAGGTTTGCAGTGTGATTCCACAGAGAGCTTTCTCTCTCTCACACACACGCACGCACGCACGCACGCATGCAAGCGCACACACCAGCACTTGTCAGCTGTCTGACAAACCATTTGCGAAGGAGAGCTCTCCCTCCCTCCATGTGTGCGCCCCAGGGACCTCCTGCGGCACTGGAGCAACCCATCACTGGTCACCTCTATGCATTGTCTGAAGGCCTCTCACCATCTGGACCACCTAGGAGAGAATGTTTTCTTAAAGAGGGGAAGATTAAGGAACAGCGATTTACACCTCAGTCCAAGAGGTAATTACCAGATGGCAAATGGCTTGTTTTCACTTGATGAATCAGGGCAACCAAATCAGGCCTGCCAAAGCAGCTTGAATTTTGTTTCCAACCAACGATTTCCCTTTACAAGCTTAAGAGTTTGTTTCCCACCCTTTAGATAATGTTTTTAAGGAAAGCTAACATTAAAGCAAAAGTCTAGCATTAGGTGGGGGGATTTCAGCATGCTGGGACCTTGTCTATACGATTTCTCACTCCTTCTTAACTCTTTGCTGGCCACTGGTGGGTCCTGCCAAGAGTTCGTGGTAAGAGTCTACTCACCTGAGTAAGCAAAGGAAAATGAGGCCATCTCTCCCAGGGCTTAGGAAAGAGGCTATAAAACTGAGGACTGTCATTGGTCTTTTATTTTAAACACTATACTATGGTAAGAAAGATTAATTTAAAACAGCTGCCTTTTGAGAAATTAAATCTTCGCTATTTTTTTTTTTTGAGAAAGCAACAGTATTTGGAGTGAGCATTAGCAAAACAAAAAGTAACAGAACAAACATATTAAATGGAAATTTATAGTCAGTGTTTTGTTTTGTTTCCTTTAGAAAATAGAGAGCAAGAGATTTAATAAAACCTAAAATGAATGCTCTATTTAAGGCCTTCTTGTAAATACAGACTCCCAGCACTAAATTAATGTGACTTTCAAATGTCATCTTTCAAAATGCTAAAACCAACTGAACTACAAATGTAATGTCTAACTTGGCATTCATAGTGTTCCTAAAACTTCCACTGACTTTCTATATGTTAGCTGGAATAAACAGCATGGTTTGTTTGGTTTGTAGTTTGTTTTTTTTTTTCTTAACTTCTATTCAAAAAGTTTTCTGAAATGAGCAACAAATGCAGGCAATCAGCAAAGGGAATGCCAAGTAAGACTGGGACCCTTTCTAGTTTCACTTTGCAGAGTTTCAGTATGAACTTGCTATAGCAACTGCCATAGTAGTTTACTCAATTGTCTTACAGCCTTTCTCATTCATTATCCCGCCTCATAGCTATGGAAAAATTGGGTTTATATTAGAGATTTCTTCCTTTACTCTGACTTACTGGGCTCATTTTCTCTCACTGATTTATTGTGTTCTTATCATCAGTTTAGATGTTTCTGTTTTAATTCCAAGATTTCAGATTCCCTACTTCTACGTTCTGGAAGGTCCTTATCACCCTATCTTCTCCTCTGGAAGCTTATGCTCTGCTCAAAAGAAATACTTTATGCTGAATGAAAATACTGTCTTTTCTTTAATATTCGCTTCAAAGCACAGCTCTGCCTGTGGAATAATGACTGTTAATCAACTGTAGCCTCTAAATCCAAAAATTAATTGAGAAAGACTTTTTCTATTCTGGCCCTTTAAAAAGCTTTTATTTCCATTATACAGTCAACCATCCCACAGCTATTTGAAGCAGAACAGAAAGCATGAGTTACCTTTAACAAGGTGGTCTGGCATGTCAGGTAGCACCCAGCAAACAGCAAGTCCTTTGCTTGTAAAAGGTTTAGAGTTAGGTGGACCAGATCCAAGTAAAGCAGATCCAAACGAAGCACTATCAGGAAGAAACAGTGATTCATTACAACAGGTGACACCCTACTGAGGGGGACAGAGGCACCAAGCTGCCTGCCAGGATCCAGGATACTGTGGAGGTACTGCAGGAGCTCATCCAGCTCTCTGACTACTGGCTCTCCCTGTTATTGCATGTGGGCATAAATGATACTGTCAGGGGAAACCTGAACAGTGTCAGAAGTGACTGCACAGCTCCAGGAGGAAGCAATCAAGTGCATAGGGACCCAGGTGGTGTCCTCCTCAATCCTGCTGGTGAGAGGTAAGGGTGCAAGGAGAAGGACACTAATAGGACAAGTCAATAATTGGCTGTGGAACTGGTGTTGGCCATGATAGTTTGGGTTTTGTAACTGCAGGGCTCTGTTTGCAGATCAGTGCCTGCTTAGGAGAGATCAGAGAATTTCACAGAAAGGGGCAAAGCCATTTTCCCCACAGGATGGCTGACCTCCTAAGAAGGCTTTTGAACTAGGGATGGTGGAGGAGGGAGTAACCAGCAGTCCTGTGAAGGAGTAAAAGAGAGGATCATTGAACAAAGGGCTTGGGGTGCTGTTACAGGAAGGGATTAGAGAATCAGCAACATGAGGCTTAAGCAGGGTTGTCTCCAGAACTTTTATGTTAGCCACGAAGTACCTACAATGCATCATTATGGAGAAATACCCCAAATTCTCTCCAGGAACTCAGCATGCCGAGATGCCTCTCTAAAGGGCCTGCATGCTAGTGCATGCAGGATGGGAAATGAGCATGTTGAGTTAGAGATCTGTGTGGAGCTGCAGGGATACAATCTCAGCCAGAACAGAGACATGATGGGTCTTTAGGAAGGACAAGGAAGACAAGGATGGGGAGTTGCCCTTTATGGAGAGAGCAGGTGTAGTGCATGGAGCCATGTGAGAGCTAATCAGTGAGGATTAAAGAGGGGACAGGTAAAGGTGACGTTATAGCAGGTGTCTGCTGTAAGCCACCTGACCAGGAAGATCAGGCCCTCTACAGACAGATGGGAGCAGCCTCATGTTCCTAGGCCCTGGTCCTCATGGAGGACTTTAACCACACTGATATCTGTTGGAGGGACACATCAGGACATAAGCAATCCAGGAGGTTCCTAGAGTGCATCAATAATAACTTCTTCCTCCAAGTGACAGAAGAGCCAACAAGGAGAAGTGGTCTACTGGACTTCATACTCACCAACAATGGGGGGCTCACTGGGAATGTGAAGGTCAAAGGCAGCCTTGGCTGAAGTGACCATGAGATGGTGGGGTTCAGAATCCCAAGGGCAGGAAGGAGGATGACGAACAAGCTTACAGCCCTGGACTTTAGAAGAGCAAACTTTGGCCTCTTCAAAGAGCTGCTTGGAACAGTCCAATGGAAGAAAGAACCTGGAAATATGCTTCATATTCAAGAATCACCACCTCCAAGCTCAAGAAAGTTCCATCCAAAGGGAGCAGAAAGTCATAGGTACTACCGAAAATGTGGGCCCATGGCTCAATGAGACAGGGGAACCTGGTTACACAAGACATGGAAAAGGTGGAAGAACTGAATGCTGCCTTTGCCTCAGTCTTTACTAGCAAGGATTCCAGGTCCCAGAGACCAGAAGGAAATCCTGGAGCAAGGAGGGTGTACCCTTGGTGGAAGAGGATCAAGTCAAGGAATACTTAAGCAAACCAGACACGTATAACATCATAGGCCCTGATAGGATGAAACCACAAGTGCCGAGAGAGGTGGCAGATGTCGTTGTGAGGTCACTCTTGATAATCTTTGACTGATCATGGAGACTGGGAGTGCCCAAAGACTGGAGGAAATCATACGTCACTCCTATCTTCAAGATAGGCAAGAAGAAGAACCCAGGGAACTACAGGCCAGTCAGTCTCACCTCCGTATCTAGGAAGATGATGAAGTAACCATTTCCAGGTATACTAAGGATAGAAAAATCCTCAGGAGTAGTCAGAATGGCTTCACCAAGGGGAAGTCATGCTTGACCAATGTGATAAGTTTCTACAATGAAATGACTGGCCTGTAATTGAGGGGACAGCGGTGGATATTGTCTACCTAGCCTTCAGTAAGGCCTTTGACACTGTCTCTTGTAAGATATTCATAGAAAAGCTGTTGATGTATGGGCTGGATAAGCAAACAGTGAGATGTATTGAAAACCGGCTGAATGGTCAGGCCCACAGGGCAGTGATCAATGGTGCAAAATCCAGTTGGAGGCCAGTAACTAGAGGTATACTCCAGGGTTCAATGCTGGATCCAGTTCTGTTTAACATCTTCGTTAGTGATCTGGATGATGGGGCAGAGTGTAGCGTAGCAAGTCTGTTGATAACACAAAATTTGGAGAAGTAGCTAATACACTGGAAGGTCATGCTGTCATCTGGAGGGACCTCAACAAGCTGGGGAAATGATCTGACAGAAATCTCATGAAGATTCAAAGAAATTCAAAGCTGTGCGAGCCAAGGCACATTTTTATTAATCACTTTAGTGTGGCCTTGACTCAGCTTTACTGAAACAAATTCTTGAGCTGTGAAAGAGTGAGTAAGTGAAAGCCATGCAAAATAAGTAGCAACAAAGATGGAAATTAAATAGCTGGGCTTGTAACAGTTAGAAATTCAAGACAAAATTTTTGAGGTAACAAGTATAAAGGAAAGCAGATTTGCAAGATAAGTGATGCCTGGATAACAGCAACCCAAAAAGCTGGTATGAGGACAGAGAGCTGGGCTCAGCAGGGTGCAATTCATTCCTCCTGTCCCTAATGACTCTCTGAGCACAGCATGAATCAGTCTCTAGAGGTGCTTGCCAGACTAGAAAGTTGGACCGAGCATCTATCATTTAGGTGACCAAGTTTATATGAGATTAATCTTACCGTGTATGCAGATGTACCAGAAATTATAGATCTAGCTACCATCTTCATTATGCTATGCCTTTTTACACTTACTAGTCAAATGTTGGATTGGGTGCAAATCAGTGTAATTCTCCTATTCCATGTACACCTTCAGGAGACCAATGTAAAAGCCTATTATGATTCAGCAATAGTTTAATCTTAATTATCAGAAGTTAAGTGGGCAGCACGCTACTGATTATGTTGATCTGTTGACAAAACATAGATTACATGTTATTATTAATGGAGTCCTACTTTAGGTACAAGTTTGATTACACCAGGCTGCTCATCGCATGTGGAAATCTCTTGGCAACAGTACTTCTTCCAGGTCTGTTGGATGAAAAATGAGATATTTAGCCTAGTTTCAGTTAGTACCACATTACACTGTGATTGAGAAAGTCGAAGAAGAGTCTGGTCCATGCTCCACAGATTGCAATTCTCTGCTTCTTAGGGGTCAAAAGCTGCATCTATCAAAGTTAAAACCATGAACAAGGGCCATTTCCTGACACTGCATGCAGTAGCACAACACAGTTTGCGTGCCTATGGCTACACTATTTTTCCCTTAAAAAAAGAGATAAATTAATCCAAATTTCCTATTAGAAACAGTTCCTGACCTGTTGCTGAACCATGCCAGGGATCTGTCTGGGAGAGTATTAGCTGGCATGGGCCAACACCATGCCAATAAGCATGCCAACAATTACACAATGCAGGCTATTGTAGGACAGTGCTCACCCTATGCTTCTGTCTTGCTTAGTTTAGTTACTACTATAGACATAGCCAAATACCAGAATATAAGGCAATGATTTTCCCTGAAAACAAAAGCAGAAAAATTCAGCTCAGCCTCTGTTTGTAGACCTCATTATGTGCAGGATCTTTAACATCCCCTAGCAACAGACACTAGAAAGGCTACTTGAAACTACGAAATAACTGGAGCAACACGTGCTGGTGAGGAGAAAGTAGGCAATGCTAAAGTATGTATCTCCATCCTGGTCCTACTTGCCCAGAGCTGCCTAGGCCTGGAGCTCAATGAAGAAGAAGCCCTCCATAGTATGAGCTCTGGGCAGGCACACCAGGTTTGTCAGAGCACCCCTGGGGCTTCTCAGGGCCTACACAAAAGATCGATTTTTCTTTTTTTTCAAATTCTGCTCTTGACAAACATGGCATATGGGCCAATACTCTGTATATGTCATGTAGCCAAGACCATGCAGGACACGGCACAGTTTTATCTTTTGATTTGGAAACATGGTCAACACTGAATGATACTAATGGGAAAGTCACAGCCAAAAAGTACCAGTGCAACAGCAACACAGACAATAGAAAAATCCTTAGTTAGGTGGAAAAAGATATGACAAGACCTGATGCTCAGCAGCAATGGGACAAAGTCAGGACTAGTAGATACGTTAATATCACACACAGAATCACAGAACGTTAGGGAT
>NW_010205406.1:0-1074 GCF_000695765.1 Mesitornis unicolor | reverse complement strand
ACCCCCAAATGGCCAAAATTCACCCCAAAATGACCCCAAAGTTGCCCAAAATGACCCCAAAATGACCCCAAAATCACCTGAAATGACCCAGAATTCCCCAAAATCACCCCAAAATGACCCCCAAAGACCCAAAATGACCCAAAATGACCCCAAAATGACCCCAAAATCACCTGAAATGACCCAGAATTCCCCAAAATCACCCCAAAATGACCTCAAAATGACCCAAAGTGGCCCAAATTCGCCCCAAAATGACCCAAAAATCACCCGAAATGACCCAGAATGCCCCAAAATCACCCCAAAATGACCTCAAAATGACCCAAAGTGGCCCAAATTCGCCCCAAAATGACCCAAAAATCACCCGAAATGACCCAGAATGCCCCAAAATCACCCCAAAATGACCTCAAAATGACCCAAAGTGGCCCAAATTCGCCCCAAAATGACCCAAAAATCACCCGAAATGACCCAGAATGCCCCAAAATCACCCCAAAATGACCTCAAAATGACCCAAAGTGGCCCAAATTCGCCCCAAAATGACCCAAAAATCACCCGAAATGACCCAGAATGCCCCAAAATCACCCCAAAATGACCTCAAAATGACCCAAAGTGGCCCAAATTCGCCCCAAAATGACCCAAATGGACCCAAAGTTGCCCAAATTTGCCTTAAAATGACCCAAAATCACCCGAGTTGCCCCAGAATTCCCCAAAATGACCCCAAAATGACCCAAAATTGCCGAAATTCACCCCAAAATGACCAAAAAATCACCTGAAATGACTCCCTGTACACCCCCTAAATGACCCAGAATTCCCTCAAATCACCCCAAAATTGCCCAAATTCACCCCAAAATGACCCAGAATTCCCCAAATTCACCCCAAAATGACCCAAAATTGCTCGAATTCACCCCAAAATGACCCAAAATTGCCAAAATCCACCCCAAAATGACCCAAAATCACTCGAAATGCCCCAGAATTCCCCAAATTCACCCCAAAATGACCCAAAATTGCTCAAATTCACCCCAAAATGACCCAAAATTGCCAAAATCCACCCCAAAATGACCCAAAATCACTCGAAATGCC
>NW_010205405.1:17480-20641 GCF_000695765.1 Mesitornis unicolor | reverse complement strand
TTTAGCATTGGCTGAAAGAGTTTGATTTTACATTATGTCATATACAGTACTGTATAATAGTGATAATTTGTTTTTAAGTTTTCTTCTATCCAGATAATAATTTGGCATCCGAGAGTTCAAGGATAAACCCATAACATGTACAAATGGACTCTGATGTACTCTATACCATCTCCTCCATCCTGATAGACTACCAAGGTGAATGAAGACCTGCAACCTGGACCCCACAGATTGCTAAATAGAGACAGTCCTTCATTTGGTGAAGTGGACTTGACTGTGGCAGGAAATGGTATGGAACAAGGGGTGGAATGTTATGGTTTAAGGGTTACTAGCCTGAAAGCGAAGGATAGGTGGTGTCTGTAGGACCCTGGAGGCCTGAGGTTTTTGCGGGCTTTTCCTGGTTTCCTGGGCTGCTTCCTTTTGTATCTTGGGACGGCTGGGCCTTGCTCCACATGCTTGGCAGCATCCACCACCACCCGCTTCCCGGCACCACTGCAGTCTCTTGTGACAAGTCACAGCAGTCGCAGTGGCCAGAAGGCACTGGTCAGACACTTCCACTTGGGAGT
This sequence comes from Mesitornis unicolor, assembly GCF_000695765.1. Taxonomy (NCBI): domain Eukaryota; kingdom Metazoa; phylum Chordata; class Aves; order Mesitornithiformes; family Mesitornithidae; genus Mesitornis; species Mesitornis unicolor. Next base: position 20,078 of record NW_010205405.1, on the reverse strand, counting down.
ACTGGGATTGGGTTTTGTATATAGTTAAATATCCTTTATTACTTATGAATTCCCGTTTCCTTTCCCCTGTTGTTTTTTTTCATTAAACTTGTTACAGTCCTAACTTCCAACCTTGTGTGAAGCATCTTTTTCTCTATTCCCTTTTTTTTTTAATCCTCCCCTGGAATGGTAGGGGACAATAGAGAGAAAATCCTGCTCTCTCTGAGCCTTAAATGGAGACATCCGTCAACTTCTCTTGCCTTTTTACAAAGTTGTAAGATAATTCAGAGGAGAAGGGAATTCTGAGGGTATCTCGTCCAACCTTCTGCTCAAAGCAGGGTCAGTACTAAACTTGATAACCTCTATGGATGGAGACTATGCAAATATCTCTGGGAAACCTTACGGTTCATACGTACCTTCACCATAAAAGTTTTTTCTTCATATCAAGATGAAACTTCCCCGTTTCAATTTATGACCACTGTTTCTCCCTTTCCCACTGTGAAACTCAATGAAAAGGCTGGCTTTTAACATGCTTTTCAGGACCCCAAGGGAACTACCAGCCCTGACTGTCACTCCCTAACCCTCCCCTGGTGCCACCTCCCACCCTGTCCACAGTTTAGGATTCCATTTCAGCCCCCTGGGACCATCAGTTCTTTCCTGAGCTACTCTGTTGAAGTGGAGCCTTGAATTGCAAGGACAATTCTCTGACAGCTGGGTTATCATGCTCAGCTCTGGGCTTTCCATCCCTTAGTGAAGAAGGTAGCCCCTGTGGCACCCTGACAGTACTCATACATGCTGAGGACCCTGCGGCCCAGAAGCCCTCCATTTTCCAGGCTGAACCAGCCTAGCTCCACCAGAATCTCCTCATGGGGAAAATGCTACAGGCCTGACCACCTTGAGGGCCCTCCACTTAGCTTGCTCTGATCTGTCAATGTTTTCTTGTGTTGGTGGGGCCAAAACTAGGTACAGTACTGTCGTGGTTTAAGCCTAGTGCATAACTGAGCACCACGATGCCCCCCAAAAAAGGGCTAGTCAAAATAAGGACTGGGAGGGCTTCTAACCATTTAAACAGGTCACAGGCAAAAGACAGAGTCATCTTAAGGAATAAAAAACAAAACAAAACAATTTTAATTTGTTATCAACATCAGCATAGAACAATGGGAGATACAACCAGATCTTAAAATCAAAACACCTTCCCCCCACCCCTCTCTTCTTCCCGGGCTCAACTTTTGTTCCCAGTTTCTCCACCTTCTCCGTCCCCCTTTGCCTTGGGGCACGGGGGGATGGGAGGGGGGGTTTGCAGTCAGTCTCCCTGCCACACTCAGCCCAGTGTCTCTCTCTCTGCTTCCACGTAGCCCCCTTTCCATAGGGGAAAAAGTCCACAAAACTCCAATCTGGGTCTGCCCATGGTCAGAGTTCCCTCACGCACGACCAGTCGACCTGGCTCTAGCCACGGGTTGTAAAGGGGAAACATGGGTTCTGCATCCTCCTTCTCTTCCCTCTCTTTTCTTTCCTTCAAACCGACCTTGGTGTTCTTCAAAGTTGTTCTCCTTGGGCCGCACTCCTTTCTCTGCTGCAGGTCTCTTCTGATGGTTATGGAGATCCCGTCTCTCTCTCTCTTTTTTATTTTTTTCAGGGTGGAGCTGCAGCGGGGCTTAAGCTTAAGTTGTGGTCGGGGCCGGCCAAGCCTAGCCGGGCAAGGCAGAGGCTGCGCCACCTGCACGTGGGGCTGCGTTGGTCAGGGCCGGTTCCAGAGAGAGAGGCATGCCCTGCACCTCCCTTAAATACATGAATTCGCAGGGGCGCTGTTTGGCTTGGCTCTGGTCAGAGGTGGGTCTGACAAAGGCAAAGGAGGAGCTTTTCAGGTAGCTTCTTAAAGGGCCATCTCCATAGCCCTTCCCCCTTTACCAAAGACACAACCAAAAAACCCCTCACAGAAAACCCAATACAAGTACTTAGATAAATTCTGACAAATGCCACGCAAAGAGGTATAATAATTTCCTTCAACCTACTGACTGAGCTGTTTTTGTTGTAGTTTGGTATACTGTAAGCCTTATTCACTGAAAAAAAATAAATAAAATTAATAGCTCAAACCATAATGTCTTATAAGGAGTTGCAAATGAATGGTTTTATTTTGTTTTATCCTGTTTTTTTTTTTAAAGTACAAGTTATTTATCACTATTTGTATCAATGAGCAGTTATTCATGAGTATCAATGGCATCTATGGGGTTTTACTTTTTAGATGCTTACTACAACTGGTCAGATTTGTCCAATTCAAGCTTGTGATTATAACAAGAGATAAGGCAGAACACTTTTCCTAGTGTGAAGATGGAGCATATCTCCTTTAACAGTGCTTGGATTTTGAAAGTGATTGTCTTTATGGATATTTTTTCCTCAGGTTTATTAACAATAACTTACCCCCTCAAGTGCATAATCATTTTAATAGTTTCATATTCTTCTGGCTTGACATGTCAAGTGCTCACAGTATAACATTTTGGATATTCATCTATCTTATTTCAGTAATCTGCTGTGTGTGTGGGAATCATAAATCCCTACTTTGCACATTTACAAACTTTTTCAGGCAGTCTTGCTCAGTACATTCCTATTTAATTATTGGTC
>NW_010205405.1:13276-17449 GCF_000695765.1 Mesitornis unicolor | reverse complement strand
GCAGGAAAAATATATACTGAAGCACATAGAATCAATCACATGTCACATTTCTTTTGTACATTTGGTGTAGCAAAGACTGAATAATAAGAGAATTAGAGGTACAATACAACTAGTAAACATTATCATAATTATAACTGGGTTGTATAATTTGACTAATACATATATTCCAGTCTAGCAAATATATTTTGAGTTTGGATTTATTAAAAAAAAAGATAAAATTAGATAGGCAATGGGTATGATGAAGTGAAGGACAAAAATGACAGGTTTATTACATGACCTGATGCAAAATTGGTGAAATATTATTATGCTTTACTGGCATAAAATAAATTAAATTACCATGGTCAGGAAAAAACCTATTTAGTAAAAAGGTCACAATGAAAAAAAAATGTTTCAAAGCTGTCTTGCAGAAGTATTTCCATTCATTAAAGCCAAAATTATCTTCAGTGTTTATGTATACTTTTATGGTTTCTGCCTCAAGATAAATTTTGAAATCACAGATATGTAAGATGTAAAAAAAGAAATCACTTCAAATTCACTTCTAATCATACTGTATTAAGGTTTCCCCCAAGGTTATGCTGGGGAAAGAGAACTAGCTTAACAATGCCAAGAGAATATGTTGTGCAAACTTATGTTCCCATAATGACTCTAGCTATGCTCTGATTCTCTTAGATACAGATGTTGTTTGTCAGCATACTTGCCTCGTTTCTCAGTACTCAGTAGCTTGTATTTAGTTACGCTTTTCTACTATTTTTAGTCAAAAGAGAACATTCCACTTTTTCCTTACATGAGTTCTTATGAGGTAAATAGAGGGTTGGAGAATGAACAATCTCAAGCAGTGCAGTGATCACCCATGCTTCTTTAGCATTAACACTCTCTGTGGTTTTTGTTTGAACAACTTGAGCTTGCTAGTTCTAAGGGAACTCCATTAAGAGATTAGTGTAGATATTAGCCAAGGTAATGCTGTAGTACTTGCATCTAGAAATGACACCTTGATATGAAGGACTTTTATTTATTACTATTTTATTTTAGAACTGCTACTCCAGGCATCTTTATCTGGGGGAGTGGAGTGGGTGTGATTGTTCATTGGTATCAATACTCTTAGGAATACGGTCCTCTCAAAGCAATAGAAAGATGGTAGAAAGTGCTCTAAGTTTTCCAGATAACTCAGTCAATGTATCTTTCAAGTTAAATTTTGCTAGTGGTCCATAAAAGAATCAGTTTGTTGAAACTACACTGTGTGATTTTTCTAGTTCTCATATATAAATATTCATTCTTATAAATACACATATATTTGTGTGTGTGTTTGTGCTATTGCTTACCCAAAAGTTCAAATGTTTGTTTTGACTTTCTCCTAAATGCAAATGGAAATAATAACCTATTCTTTTCAGAAAACCATAGTACTTTTAGGGCAAAAAAGAGTACAAGGTCTCAGTCACTGAAATTCGTCTGCCAGAATGAATGTGACCTCTTCTGTTGTTATGTTAATAAGGTTCTTTTCTCTAGAGTTATCCTTTGGGATGTATCACTGTAATCTGCCTTTTGGCATTCCTCCCATGTCAAAGACCAATTGTACAAGGACCTTTTTTTACCTCTTTTTATTTTTTTTTTCCCATAAGAATGAACTATTCAGTCCTGTTGGTTCATGAACAAAAAAGCTGGAACATAGGAAATGGACCGGATCCAAGGTCAATCTATGAATAAATATGGAACAGGAGCTGCTGCAGGGAAGGTATAAAAACAACTTGCATAGAGAATGCTGATGCTTCGTGATTGGAAGGAAGGAAGGAAGGAAGGAAGGAAGGAAGGAAGGAAGGAACAGACAAATCCAAGAAAGGGAATGGAAACAATGTTTCATGGCTGTTGTGCGAATGTGCTGCTTCAGGAATGACAGACTCTAATGTAGGGATCTGAGCATAGTTCTGTAGGTCTCTCGTGCCAAAAAAGCACTGTGGGGGAGAAGGCCAAAACCTACACAAGCTTGGAAGCCTGCCTCACATAAGTTTAAATAGGCTTTGCCAAGAGCTGTGTTACATCACTGGCAGAATTTTTGAATGGTCTCACTTCAGTTGGAACTAATCTGTACAATTAATAATTATTTCCTGACAGACTAATGGTGCTCCCTAAGTTAAAAATGCAGTTTTAGCACAAACTTAATTTATAGATATTTATGTATTAATTTTAAATTAAAATGCAGTTTTAGCAAGGTTTGTAGGTATAGTGGGCATATCCAGTGCCATTGCATGTTGATCCATTTTGTCTGTAGGTCCCACTTGGTAGCTTGTGATAGAGTGTAGGCAAATAAGAATGTATTTAATAAGTTGTAATAACATTTCAGAAGTAATTAAGTCCCTATAATCTTAATGAAAATTTGAGTCAGTCTGGAAGAGAGATCCAGATTAGTGTCTTCAGTGAAGAAAAAAACAAAGGGAATTCAATTCATAAGTATTTTATTTCTGGCAGTCTCTAAAGGACAACTTCTTTTCCAGGCCAGCGAAATGCACACAATTCTGGCCAAGTTGTATCATCTGTTGTCTTTCCTTTGGTGAAAAGAATCACTGGTGACAACAGAGAGCAGCAGGGAGAATTAGTGTTACCCTAGTTATGAGAAAAAGGTGACAGGTAGCAAACTAGGCAAAACTGTAAGTCATCTGCTTCTGTTTGATCTGCTGCTGATGATACAAATTGTATTTCTATAGTCTTAGGAGGACAGAAGTGTTTTATATGTTTTTATGTAATTAATGTCTATTTGCATTGATCTCATTTTCATGTTGGAACAATATAATTTCAATTTCTGTGTTCTTTAAAAGTACTAACATTTATTATGCAGAATTCCCTCTAACAGTTATCACACGCATTATAACTTTATTAAGATAATATATTGTATTAATTGCATATATTATTAGTACACAATTATATATTAAGATATGAACAATTAAGAATTATTTATGTTAAATTAATTTTTATTATTTGAGTATTCAGAAGTCATATATCAGGCTTCAAGACCTTTTCTGCATTGTTATAAATATAACCGATAGAGAGTCTGAACTCCAAGCAGGTTGTACTGTAGCTGGAAAAATTAGAGTTATTCTGAAATTATAATTAAAACATAGTCATATTTGCCCTTGTAGCCTTGGAGTTCATAAAAAGGTGTACACAGAAGGAGAAAAACTGTCCTGTCGTAAGAAATAGATTGCATCTGTTGTATCATTGCCTGTCTTGCATGAAAATGGGACTTTTTAAGTGGTAAAAAAACCCCACTCCCCCCACAAAAAAAAACCCCAAAGAAACAAAACCCGTAAACACCTCCACCCCTTATTTTCCAGAGTGTTGATATTTGTTAGCTAGAGAAGTCGACTGCAGCACAGGAAGCTGAAATTCAAAAGAAACAGTTTAACAATTCAGATCAGACCATTATGCCTACTCTCAGTACTTCATTCTACAAATGAACAAAAGCATGTTCAGTAGGTTTGGACCTCTCATAGCTAAGATGTCTCTATGACCTCCAGGTCCTGGGATATTTTAGGCAGGTGGAAAGACTTTTGTTTTTTAGACACAAATGACTTTTTCAAAACTAACATGTATTTCATTGTGAAATGTTATAGTTTGAACAACATGAACATTTTATGACTTAAAACTAGTAAATAATTGGCCCATCACTGGTTAAGAATTCTAGATCAAATTGAATTGCATACATTTATATAGTGTTGCTGATTTGCATCAGGTAAGTGTCAAAATCACTCCCACTCTAGCTAATTAACCTTTTGTGAATTTCTTGTAAACTGTTTTTCTGGAACTGCAATGGTGACAAATGTCTGATGTTCTTTTCACTCTATTTCTGCAAGAAATTAAAATGAACTTTTGTTTTGCAATGAAAATCTCATCTTGCTTCATAGATCCTCATCACACTGCACATATCCTGTTCTCAAGAGAATGTCTTCATACAGAACACTGCAGGAATGTAACATTTCATATGGGGAAAAAAACCACTTTGTCAGACTTAAAAGAAGTCTGAGCTTAGTTGTGCAGGGAATTCTTTTCAGTATTATTGCTTCATAAAATATATTGACTTCAGAGCTGCAATCTGGTCTAAAGAGAATACTTCACAGGATCTTGGATCTTGTTCAGATCCTACCCTCCCCAATGCCACTGGCAGAATGTGTTACATTTGTTCAC
>NW_010205405.1:0-13245 GCF_000695765.1 Mesitornis unicolor | reverse complement strand
GAAAGAGAAAAAAAGGAAATAGACAGCTAGTAACATTTAGTGCAACTGCAATTCACTCTCTGACAAAGGAGAAACAGCGAATAGGGAATGGAGAATCAGCAAACATAAAATTATTTGTAAATAGAATCCAAAGAGGCAAAACGTAAATTAAATCAAAGCTCAGGCTTTGGGGAAACCTTGCTTAAAATATCAAGATCATACCTGCTGGAAAAAAGTATGTACACAGATCAAATTAGACTATAGTAAAGCAGTACTTCTGAGAGTAAAAGTATACTGGTATCTCAGGTGAAGCTATTTTATGGTCTTTTTTGTGTGTTTTAAGAACATCCTCAGTGCCTAAATGCAGAAGCTTACATGAGAGATAGTCCCTTTGCCTTCAGGCTGAACAGGCACCTATGAGGTATAAATCTGACCTATTTTAGACATCTACTTCAGGGCAGGATGAACCCAGATTTCAAAGTACTTTCTGTTCTTTATCCAGAAAGGATTCCTAAGGTAAGCATCTGTGATATAAGTATGAATATTCGGTGAGATGAATTTCCTACCCCAGACAACAGGCATCCAGCATTCCCGTTCTGCTGTTCCTCACTCCCAGCTTATTGTGGTCAGAAGCAAGACTCTGGTAAAGGTAATCTTAATACAGAGGAATACAAAGACGCATTAAAGAACTAATTCAATACAGTGCATCTTACTGTCCTGCAATTTTAACAGCAGACATTTGACATAACCACTACTGAGGTTTTCCTCTTTCTCTCAAATCCTTAGGACTTTGTTAAATTTTCAGTGATCACATTTGTCACTCAGTGTCTTTCTAAGGTGATAAACATGAAAACCTTGGTTATTTAGAGAATGTTTAGAATATTGCAGCAGACTTGCCACTGAATACACTTGCCATGACTGTTGGGGTTTTCTTCTGCTAGGGACACTGGGGGGAAGGAAGCTTTTTTTCTTTTTTTCCTTAAACATCTCAGAACTAGTAATGTTGAACAAGAATTTTTAGACATAAATTAACCAAGCAGATATATTGGCTAACTGCCTTCAGGAACTGTGAAATTTCTTCTTTTCTGTTTAAGCTTAAAGAAAGTGAATTTTAAATATAATTTCAAGTGTTCAAAATATCTCATTTTAAACTCAGTCAAATCTGAAAACAATTCCTAGACTTCATTCAGAAAACGAAATTAAATCTTCAGAGAGTAATATCTTCTATGACACAGTTATGGTTATAACAGCACTAGTACTATCCTACAGATCTAACTTTGGAAATTTCACAGTGAAAGGATCTTTTTTCCATCAATATTTTGAAACTGGGTTTCACGGTGTCTATCCAGAATTGCAAATTTTATGCTCCTTGAGGGCTGCTGTAGATCAGAGAAATCTGAGAGATGTTAAGAACTAAGAGTGACTGGATGTGATGTTTACAGTGTCTCCTCTGGTAAGGTTATAGTCATGAGGGAACAACCATATAAGCACCAGATGATGACTAGCTCATACTTTTAGTAAGAACAGCTAATTTAACCAGTGATAATCATCAAATTGCTGTGGGAAAATATTTAAATATATATCTCATTAACAAAAACTTGATTAGGACTGGATCCAGAATTAAGTGAAGTTAATGAATTTCTTACTAATTGCTAAGATATTTGATTCTGACCAAAGGTACAAAAATGTACTTGAAAATTAGGTTCAGGATAACTATAAATAGCTTTTGCTTTCTGCTCAATATCCTATTTTTATGCAATAATATTTATTGCATAAGAATTTATTCATCATCTTAAATAGCAATGGATGTTATTACTACATTGCATAAGGAACATCAACTATTCTTTCAAGTAATTTAAATAATTTAGTAGACCTAAAACAGAGTATAGAGAGGACAGTACAGATCTTTCTGTGGAGAGCTTGTCTCAGCTTGGGACCAGGAGGCTTAAGTTCATTCCAGCACTGATTGCTATAAGTAGCATGGGTACACTTTGAAAAAAAAAGAACAGTATTGAATATGAAGCTAATGAACAATCTGCCCTTCTCACAAGACATCAAAATGTCATCCTTTTAGGTATCATCTCATTATTTTGCAATTATTTTTGTGCTCTGTAAAGTAACTGATTGTACCCCCCCCTCCAAAAAAAAAAAAAAGGCTAAGAAGAAAGATTAACTTCTTCTAGAAAGACAGTAGGTAAAACACAAAGAAGCATACTGACAAGATCTACAAAATCTGTAAGGAAGATGAGTTAAAATTATACCATTGCATTTTGTCCTATATTTTTGTCCTATAATGTCTTTGCACCGCAAGGATGGGATTTTCTGATCCTTCATACATTCTGACAGTGATAAGACTACAAACATCCCTATTCGTCGTCCATAGTGAAGCTCAATGAGTTGCCTGGCAGAAAAGAAGTGTTAAAACTAATCCACAGTTTAATATGAACATATGCAATATATATGAAGTAGCATAACAAGACTCTAAATAACAGATGCCAGTTTTCTTCCAAAACAATAGTATTCCTGAATGTAATAGAAAAATATATCAATTTCAATTAGCAGTTTTGTTTACTGCTTGGTTCACCTGTGACACTTTATATTATGTGAAGAAATATAATTTTAACAAAGTTAACCATCTGTGGAAATATTTAATGAATTCTAGGTTTCATCATGCCCACAAACTGTTTTGCTTGATATCATATACACACAATTTTGAAAATACTTTGTCTCCCAGAGATCTTATGATCTGAATTTGAAACAAGGCACAAATTATAACAACAGACACCTAGATGGGATAGCTTACTAGGAAACATTCCTTCATGAATCTATCTGAGACACTTCTGAACTTCTATACTTACCTTAATAATTTGTTTAATTTGTTTCAGTACATAGAAAATAAACTTAATAAGTAGGTTGATTATTCTCTGTTGTTTCTTAGAATAGAATAGTTTGAGACAATATTGGAGGAAAATTATATGCACTGGACATTTCTGTAACTTATTCACTTTTGTTAAAATAATTGAATAACAAAAACACATTTTAACAAAAGTGTCACTTCTACATCATCTTTTATTTCTTGTTCTGCTTGTTGGCCATTAAACCACTAGTAACAAAGTATTATAAATATGCAGTTCGATGAATATCTTACTAACTGACAACATTAAAATAACAACTGAATTTTAAAGGTATCAGCCTAAACTTTCAACAGGCAATTGTCCAACTGAACTATCAACATTTCATATGATGACATGAAAGCCCTAACAGATACACTGAGACAGAAAAGTGATGAATACATCAGAAAACTAATCTAGGTGAGCAAATAGCTTACATTGAGATATCAAAGAAATTACAACATTCATATCTAAGTTTGTCATGGTATGCTCCCCCCACAACCTGACCTTTATCTCTTGTAACCCTGCTCAAGCAATAACCACCAGTGATGGTCAAAATGGATGTGCACAGTCATGGTGGCTGCATCTAGATCAAAGTCGATTCAGGGGAGATAACAACAACAACAATAGCCAAGAGCCAATGTAAGCAATACATCCACTTAACCATAGTGCTGGTCAATCTACAACTCAAGCCAGATCTGGAAGAAAGCACCATCTGTCTTGGTATGCAAAAATTACTATGGAGTCAATCATCTTACCCCATAAAGAGTGAGAAGCCCAAGAGCCCTTTGAGCTCTCCTGAAATCACAGCAAGCTGCATGCCAGGAAAGATCCTGAAGAAGTGACACCTCTCAAGGTTACTCCTAAAGGTCAAGACAGAGAGATTCCTTGCTGCAACAGATTCTCGGTAAGTGATTAATATCACACTAAAACTTTTTTTTTACTAAGTGGTATAGAGGATTGATTGTGTATAATCCTTTAGACATCAGCCTTTGACCAAGTCTGGGATCCAGCTGCGTCTAGACTCCTCTCTGAGAAGGAATTTATAAAGCAAGATGGTCTTGTATGAACTTCATGACTCAATGGGACGGTCTCCCTGACAGTTTTATTTCACCCTGTCCTCTACACAGTAGATAATAAAATGTACCTCGACACCGAATCTCATTAAACCACTGTCACATTTACTATTGGATTTTGTAACTCATTATTTTATATCAATAAAGTGTGTTATTAATTCTTCCTTATGGGTAAGGTGCATCTCACTCAATGTGACAAACTTCTGTTCTCTGAATTTTCTACAACTGTCCTATTCATTGAATGGAGGATTTTATTTAAATGAATACTAAATAACTATGTTATTCACAAGTAGTAGTGCTTAAACAAACTTAACACAAATGACTACCCTTAAGACATTTGATCCTCATCACTTACTATGTGCCTGTATTTGATGCAGAATTTACAGGAAAATAAAATACAAATATTTCAGGATGTTCTAAATATATTGATATTTTGTTTTTATCTTTGAGCTTTTCAAGGCAATTATTTTGAAACAATGATTTACAAGTTGGACAGAAAACAATTAACCTTTTAATGGAAAATGCAAAAAAAATATAAGCATAACATTCTAGTGCATTGTGATATCTTGACATTGCATTCCAGCATTAAAAAAATTACAAAGCTTTGGGCAAGAGCTGTATGTTATTAGCAAGGACAATTTAATAGTCTTCAGTCATATGAAACTTCTCTACCCACAGTTCCATGTGCAAAGCAAAAAACTGAAATAAAAGTAAAACTTTTGCAAATGGGATTGCAAAGTCACTGTAGTTGGAGCCCAAAACTGGATATTTGGGTTTACTGTGTATCCAACCTCTATCACTCAGATCTTCAGCAGAACAGATTTTCCCAGGTATTTGATTAGATTTTGCTCTATACATTCCCTGTGGGCAATGAAAAATGGATGTTAAGCTGTCTTCAAATAATAGTTTAGAATATATTTAGAATATATACACTAAGAAATTCTATTGTGCACTTAAAATTCCATCACATGATCAATACTGCTTTTTCTGTTTGTATCCCAAAGAGAGTTTTAAAAACAAAATCAAAGTTTTGAGTCAAGTAAGGATAAGACCAACTATCTTTAAAGTGAAATTACATCTATATGCACCAATCTATATTTGCAGCAAAATCCTAAACTTCAGTATACATAGAGAATAAACTTCTCTTTCTGTAACAGATGTGAAAAGATTACTGATAACAGTAAATTATAAATAAGCTGTGAAAATGTATTAGGGTTTTTTGTATGTTTGTTTTTTTAAATTGTAGTTCTCTATGAAATTACTGTATAAGGTTCTGACCTTGAAAACTAAGTGGTATAAGGGCAGCTGCATGTTAATATACTTAAGCTTTTTCTTTTTCATATGTCTTTGTGGAACTGGGATCCAAGTTCAAATAAAATACATAGTTATAATTTAGAAGAATTTATAGCTCTAATTAGTATTCCAATTTAATGAAAAAAAATCCCACATGTGTTGAAATGAAGAAATCTTTTGCAGATTTGGTTTTAGGTATTCTGGGGATAAATAGATTGGTGCTATCATTAGAGTTAAAGATGAGTCCTGTTATCTCTCACTCTAACTAGAGAAGAAAATGTTAACTGTGTCACCTCTTTACTATTTCTCATTTCCTCAGAAATTTGGATTAGGACAAGTAGGACATGCAGACAAGAAGGTCCATCAGAGTACAACTGATGAAATTCATCCTTCTGCTTCAGGGTAGCTTTTTTTTACAAGTCTGCTATACTTTCATCAGTACAAATTTTTAACAGAATAATGAAATGAATTTGATAAACATAACTAAAACAGTCATGACAACAAAAATATTCAGTAGCAATGAGAGGAAAAATCCAAGAAAATATTCAGAACAATCCCAGTTCAGAATAGCTGAGAACATAGGTCAGAAAAAATAATTCAGCCATGCAATTGCTTCAGAGAGTACAGCTGTAGTTAAACTGTCATTAAAAAGTCTTGATACTGTGTTAATTTTCTCGGTTACATATATATGTTCAGATATAAGAAACTCAGTTAAAGAAGTTGCCTCAGAAGTAAAGCAACATATTACTAGAAAAGACCAATTTTTGAAGTCTTAATTTTGGGATCTTATCCCAGTTCATTTAAGATTTGGAACCTTAGGTTTAACCTCTATTTTTATAAAATTTAAAGACTGGGTAAGCATTAGGTGTCTTTTATTAAACAATAACAAAACTTGCTCTCAGAGTTCTGGCCTTAGGATGTAAAAAACCCCACAGAAAAGTTATGTTTATTTTTATGTTTTAACTTAAAAATGGTATATGAACTACATGTTTTGGTAACATTATATGAAACTAACAGAGAAAGAAAAAAATAATAAAAGTAATGAATGGAGAGGTTAACTATTACTTCAAATTCCTTCCTCCAAAAAAAGTCATACCATGTTCTCCATGTATTCTCATAGTCCTCCATTTTAGGAAAATGTTAGGGGTTTAAATTCTGCAATATATTTTCATTATCATTATGACCTTCCCTATTTATGGAATTGGAGAATAAGTACAAGATAACAACTAGGTTACAGTTATATTTAAATTGTCAGGAGAATAGATTAGGTTTATAGTATTTTCTGTACTCATTACAGGCATTGTCATAAGAATGTAGAATCTGAATTTTAATGCCTCATATATTTTAGCAAACACAATTGTAAAGTGTACTTTTGTGACCTTCCCAATGTTTGTTTTCTGATTTATTAGTATCTTTTAAAGTTCTCTGCCCAGAGCTCTCATAATGTGTAACAGAAATGTCAGAATGCTCAGCCTATGTACTTATAGCACTATTTAAATGTTTATATATTATGAACAGTTTAGAGCATAAGGTCACTTGAGGCTTTATCACAGTAGAGGGGTTAAATAAGGATCTTTGATCTAAAATGTGTCACATAGTACAGCAACAAAAATAAAATATAAAGAGAGAATCTGAAAATATTCTTAGCGAAATTAGTGCACTTAATTATTGAAGAAAAAAAAGAGCTTATAATAATACTATATAAATAAATTTTTGTGTAATTAATTACAAGTTATGTTTATTTCCAGATGCAGATACCTACGGTAAAAAAAGTTTAAAGAAAAATGTTGTGAAAAACTTTACATTTTATTCTGCATTGTTGGCATATTTAAAAACAGTTATATTATGAATTTACTATGTTTGATACATGTATTTATTTATTTTATTTCTACTTTTCTTCTTCTTCCTGTAGATCTATTTATGATTTTCTGTAAGAATTTTTTAAACAACATTTAAACTGGCCTGTGGACCTCAGCTAAATTTTGTTACACAGGATGTATGCAACAGAAGAGCTTGACTGGAATTACAGATAATTTTATCCCTCATATTCTTTTCTTCCTTAGTTCTGATGTTAACATTAGAATAACACTAAAAATATTTTTTATGTTTTTAAATTTACCTATAAATATGTTTGGAAGTTTTGTTACTGTCAAACCAAACTTTACTAAGTCTTAGGTCATTAAAACAGAGAAACATTGTATGCATGAAACTTCTTGGAAGAAATAAACCTTAGCTAAATGAAAAATATTTAAATAAATAATCAAGAACTATCTTTACATGTGAAAATAATAAAAAATAAACATTTGGTAATACCATAATATAAAGAAAATTAAATTGTGTAAGATGACAATCTCTTGTGGAAGGTTTGGAACTGAAAACAATGAAACATCAAAAAAATGTTTTTTTCTGGAATGATGTAATAAATTTTATTGATGAAAAATGGCTATGCAATAGAGATATAGAAGACATAAAACAGGCAAAGATAGTAAGGTTTAGAAAGGGGCAAGGGAATCTTCTGAAAAATAACTTTATTCATATTGAAACAAAAATTACCAATTGAACATGTGAATGTGGATACTGTATCTGACACCTTCATAAAGATGAAACTTGGGAGTTTCTATTTCTGTGGAAACTGGACAAAATTTCTTTAGAACATGGCCTATCTTTTTTGGTATGACATGTTTAGGATTTACTGTGAAACTGATTCAGGCCTGATCACTCTAGAATCATTTGGACATGCTTAAAAGGAGAAGCCATTATTAGTAGAATTTTCCCTATTTTTCCCTTAATACATTAATAACATAATATCTGAAAAAAGATATTTTATATTTGAAAATTCTGACAGTGTCTCAGTTTTCATTCCATACACACAGAACTTAAGTACATTTCCTAATCCCCAGGTAAAATTAAAGATTCTGATAGTCAAACTTAAATTGTGAATGAAATTTACTATAGTGTCCTACTAGAATATATAAACTGCTGTCCACAAAATAATAGAAAATAAAATATTTAGAGCAGGAGTTTTAGTAACCCCCTCAAAAATTTTCATTTTTAAAGTGCAGTATCGATCTTATAATTTTTAGAAATATAAGTTAGTTTTGAAATTCTATTATTTTCTTCCCGTTAAATGGTTTGAGTAGATTACAACTTACAAATCAATGCAGTTTCTACATTTTAGAGACTCCTTCTAAATTTTAGAGACTTCCTATTTCTTTTCTAGATTTTTAGCTGAACTTCTTTTGTAAGTATTAGGTTTCCCAGAATGAAAAAAAAACCGAACAACAACCAAACCTTTTCAGGCAAATTCATGAAGTGCAATGTCACAGTAAAGTTACATTGCAAGCTAGGTTAATCAGCTGTATCTATTCTCAGGGAGTAGTAAGAGGCAGACAGACTCAATCCCTTACTTAAGAATGGCAGTTTGGATTCAGATCACATATTAATGAGATTCCAGCTTCAGCATCTTTCCAGTTTTAGCAGAGTGCCTACCTGGAATAATAAACACAGATCTGAAAAGAAGAACTCTGTATTTGAAGTTTTAATACACAGGAAATTCCCCATGTGTCATATTTTCCTTTTCAGGAATAAAACAATTTGATTGTTTTCCTGAGTGTGTTTCCCAGAAAAACTTTAGACATTTAATTAAATATTTAAATATCTACTTTATGTGCAATTGTCTGAACAAGTATCTTGACTATCACATTTTTATCATTTCACTGTTTAACTTTGGTGAAATGAAACGTACGCACCTGTAAAAAAACAGTGGATTTTTGCCATTTTTTGATTGCTTAAGTTCAGCTCTGATAGACAGAATTTTTACTCATTATAAAACTAACCAAAGTGAAACTTCTGCAATGTAGAGATACGCTATAATTATCTTACCCTAAGCTTTGTGCCCATTACTCCTATTTTATGCTTAGCCATTACAAGAGTGCTGGGGATCCAGGTTGTCAAAGGGCAATAAATAGGTAGGAACATCACTCTGCAGTAGGGCACTCATTAATGAAATAGTCGTATAACCACATTAACACAGAACACACTGTCTAGTATTATCTTTTCTTTCAGGATGTGAGATAGCGTGTAAAAACTTCTAAGCTCCCAGGTAGAACTCAAATGAAAACATAGTCAATATAGTCTATGAAGTTAAGAGCTCTGTTCAACTCATCTTCTAGCTGACACATACATTTGGTTATCTTTCAAGACCCCTAAGCTCTAATCAGCATGTGATGCTGCTTCACAAATGTGTGCTTGCAGCCCAGAGGGCCAACCACTTCCTGGGCTGCATCAAAAGAAGCATGGCCAGCAGGGTGAGAGAGGTGATTCTGCGCCTCTACTCTGCTCTCGTGAGATGTCACCTGGATTACTGTGTCCAGTTCTGGGGCCCCCCAACATAAGAAGGACATGGAGCTGTTGGAGCAGGTCCAGAGGAGGGCCACAAAGATGATCTGAGGGCTGGAGCACCTCCTCCATGAGGATCGACTGAAGAGAGTTGGGGCTGTTCAGCCTGGAGAAGAGAAGGCTCTAGGGGGACCTTACTGCAGTCTTCCAATTCCTGAAGGGGTCCTATAGGAAAGCTGGACAGGGACTTTTTACAAGGGCAGGTAGCGATAGAATGAAGGGTAATGGTTTTAAACTGGAAGAAGGTAGATTTAGACTAGATATTAGGGAGAAATTCTTTAGTGTGAGGTTGATGAGACACTGGAACAAGTAACCCAGGGAAGTTGTGAATGCCTTCTCCCTGAAAGTGTTCAAAGCCAGGTTGGACAGGGCTTTGGGCTACCTGGTCTAGTGGGAGATGCCCCTGCCCATGGCAGAGGGGTTTGAAACTAGATGATCTTTAAGGTCCCTTCCAACCTAAACCATTCTATGATTCTATGATTCTAAATACAGAGGACATCCCAGAAGAGTGGTAAATGAAGTGAGCATTGGCAGATGTAATACCCAAACCACAGGACACAAACTACAAGCTAAAACAAAGTGTCTGATCAACTTTATTCCCACTAAATAGAGTGCTGTATTCTTCTCAAAAGTCCTGTTTACTGAATGGAAAACTGATTCTATGATTCTATCCCAGTGAAACCAAGACATCACTGTAACAGGGCCACCCACCTCAAACAAACACAAGTTCAAGTTTACATGTCTAAATGCAGAGCTGAATCTCATCCTGTAATTTCCAACATTTATCGTGTAGATTCTTAAGTCTGTTTCTTGGATCTAAAATTTAATTATTTTATTCAAACAATTTGCAATGCCTTTGAATTCAGTCCCAAATTAACTTTTCATAGAAAAAACCCTACTTAAGATATTTAAAGTTTTTTCTAGTTCTATTCTGACTTCGTAATAAATCTTTCAGGTATGCCTGGCCCATATTTTAGTCAGACACTTATATTCATTTCTTGCTCTTGGATGTCTGAAAACCTCCTGAAAACAACCAATACAGACTTCATCAGCTTTTGGATAAGGTTCTGAATGCTTTTGAAAAAAGCCTACAAATAATCTCATTTTATATTAAAAATTAATAATAATTAGCCTTCAATTGATTAATTAGCAAGCACTTCATGCTGGTTGGAAAATACAAGATCAATGGATTCCATTATTCGATATTAAAATGGAATTTGGCAAATAAATATAATTTTAATTTCCTAAAATGATTTAGCATTAATTCTTGTATGAAACATTAGCACTATTTAAAGGGAATTTTATAGGGTTTTTTATTTGTAGTTCTTTATTAGTGGATTTTGAATGACCTTCAAAATCCATTTTTATCTCTAAGCTGTTAGAACTTGAATATGGGCGGCAACATATAAGATACCACTATGTTTATTATGATGTGAAAGTAATAATCTATATATGATTTATACATAAAGAAAATGTTTTTTCAGTTAAAAATATCCTTAAATCATTTGAAGGAAAACAGCTCCATTATTTTGGAATACTTGAACGGAATGATTATTTCAGTCTAGGAAGAAAAACATTGCATTGGCCAAAAAGTAACTGAGGGTGTTTTTGTGTTACTTCCAAAAAGTTAAAAAATTCTGTGCAAGCTCATAAAAACCTATGTGATGTGTATGGTGAAGATACTTAAAACTATGGCAGTGTCAGAATTGGTTCGCTAAATTTTGGTCTGGATATTTCGATGTTAAGGATGCACCATGCTCAGGAAGGCCAATTGAAGTTGATAACATCAAATTAAAGGCATTGATCCACTCCAATTGGTGTTTAACAACACGAGAGAATGCTGATAATCTTAACATATTAAAGCACAGCATTAAAAACTGTTTAAAACCACTTGGATACATTAGAAGCTTGATTTTTGAGTACCACATGAGCTCAGAGAAATTAATCTCACTAAGCTTGTTGACATCTTCAATGTTCTCTTGAAACGTGAAGAAAATTATCCATTTTTTAAACATATGATGACAGACAATGAAAAATGGATCACCTACAACAATGAAAAAAAAGATCATGGAGCAAGTGTGATAAACCAACTCAAAGCACTTCAAAAGCAGATATTCACCTGAGGAAGGTTGTGCTGTCAGTCTGGTTGGATTTCAAAAGTATTGTGTATTTTGCATTGCTTCCAAGGAACCAAGATGTGTACTGTTGTACATCAGCATAAAGCATCCAGATATTGCCATCAAACAGAAGCATCTGGAGCTGGTGAATTGCAAAGGGGTTTTATTTCTCCATGGTAATGCTAGACCACATACAAGTTTGGTCACTCGTCAAAAACTGTTGTAGCTCGACTGGGATGTGTTACTACATCCACCATTTTTGCCAGCTCTGGCACCATCAGGCTGCAGTTTGTTTCATTCTAAACAAAGTGCCTTGAATGGTAAAATTTTCACTGCTGATGAGGATATCAAATCATTCTTGGAACAGTTTTTTGTCAGAGAAGAACTTTTTTGAATGAGGAATCATGAAGTTGCCTGAAAAATGGCAAAAGTTAATTTAATAAACTGGACACTATATTGTTTAATACAGTTTTTGTTTCCCATGCAAAATTCACATTTCATTTACCCAGAAAAGAAAAGAATGCAGTATTGCTTTTTGGCCAGTCCAATAGTTCCCTTCTCCTTGTGCATGCTTGCTTTCCTGCCCCTTGCCCAAGAAAAGCACCTGGAAAGGTGTCAGGAGGGGCTGCGCTGACTGACCTAGGCACTTCTGTGACTGAGCAGCCCCAGCTCACACCCCACCAGCTTCTCCTGTCCCCAGTTCCCACAACTTGCCCTTGCCCATGGTGCTTCTCTTGCTGTTGTGTCCGAGTGGGTCTGGCCCGGCCACAGGGTCCCTATGGTGAGGGAGAGTCTGCTGCCCAAGGGCGGAGGGGGGTGCTGGGTCTCCCCTCACCCTTATCAGGGCACACTGGGATAAGACTTTTGTCATCACTGCCTAACAACCACCTTTATGTCCCTGTTATAAACAAATTAGCAGAGGATAATTTCATCAGTTCACCACTTATGGGAACAATTTCTATACTTAACTACAAGAAAAGCCGTGTTAAATAGATGGCCTTCAATTATTTAGCAAGACATGAGAGCCATGAAATAACTTTTTAACAGCACGGCTAGCTGTTAGAGCCTTGAATTGTTACTTGCAGGCACAGCAAATAGGCAGAAAAGTGGACTAATACGATTTATTATGCAACTAGAGACAAACTAGAAAGTGAATTTCTTAACTCCTGATCAGAAATATTCTCATTTTTGTGTTTTCTATGTCTTCTTAGCTTTCTTCTAGTTGCCTTTCTGTTTACTTTAATGACTAACCAATCAATAAGGCATGGATAGCTACTGGAAGTAACAAACATGGTGTGAGAAGCTGATAAAAATTACAGAGAGCACCATTAGGAATGGATTGCAGAGACAGATAAGAGGGGAGGAGTTAAGTGAGAAACTGTTAAAATTGAACTGGAGAGATTTAGGGAGCAGAGCCTTGAAAAGCCAGCACATCTCAAGTAACTGTCAACAATAAAATATAGTTAGAGATATATATATAATATATAATTA
>NW_010205404.1:234-5202 GCF_000695765.1 Mesitornis unicolor | reverse complement strand
CTCACCCTGACGCCCCCCTCCTCCTCTCCCACGCAGGCCGGGGGCTGAAGTCCCACGCCTACATCCACAGCGTCCAGTTCAGCCACCATGTCTTCCTCAACCTGCACACCCTCAAGTTCTACTGCCTGCCCGACAACTATGAGATCATCGACTCCTCGCTGGAGGACATCACGGTGCGCGGGGGGGTGCCAAACTGCCCTGAGGGGGTCCCAAACCACCCTGGGGGCGTCCAAACCACCCCGGGGGGGCTCAGGTTCGCGTCCTCCCCTTTTTCTGACGCTGTTTCTGCCCGCAGTACGTGCTGAAGCCAACCTTCACGGCGCAGCAGATCGCCAACCTGGACAAGCAGGCCAAGCTCTCGCGCGCCTACGACGGCACCACGTACCTGCCTGGCATCGTGGGGCTCAACAACATCAAAGCCAACGACTACGCCAACGCTGTCCTCCAGGTACTGCTCCAGGTGAAAACACCCCAAAAAAGTCCATCCTGGCCTTGGTAACGTGTTTGCCATCTCTTCCCGCAGGCTTTATCCAATGTCCCGCCGCTGAGGAATTATTTTTTGGAGGAGGAGAACTATAAGAGCATCCAGCGCCCACCTGGGGACATCATGTTCCTGCTAGTGCAGAGATTCGGGGAGCTGATGCGGAAGCTGTGGAACCCCCGAAACTTCAAAGCCCACGTCTCGCCCCACGAGATGCTGCAGGCCGTGGTCCTCTGCAGCAAGAAGAACTTCCAGATCACCAAGCAAGGTGGGGAGGAGTGGGGTAGGATGGTGGGGACAGGGGGGGTGCTGATTCCACGAAAGCCTGGATAAAATCAATCGCTCTCTAAGGCTTCTCCTGGGTTTTAGAAGGCAGCTGTTCTTTATGACACACAGGGGGTACCCAGGGTCATTCCTATGCAGCACTGCAGGCTTGGGGATGAGTGGCGGGAAAGGACCTGGGGTGTTGGTGGCAGCAGATCCCACGAGCCAGCAATGTGCCCTTGAGCCAAGAAGGCCAACGCCATCCTGGGCTGGATGAGAAGGGGTGGTTGTAGGGCAGAGAGGTTCTCCTGCCCCTCTGCTCTGCCCTGCTCACACCACAGCTGCAATCTTGTGTCCAGCTCTGGGCCCTCAGCTCCAGAAGGACAGGAACTGCTTGAAAGAGTCCAGCAGGGCCACCAAGTGATGGAGGGAGTGGAGCATCTCCTGCTGAGGAGCGGCTGAGGGAGCTGGGGCTCTGGAGCTTGGAGCAGAGGAGACTGAGGGGTGCCCTCATTCCTGGGATCCATTTGGAAAGGGCAGTGTCAGGAGGAAGGAGCCAGGCTCTGCTCTGGGATGGCCATGCCAGGACAAGGGCAATGGGTGCAGCTGGAGCACAGGAGGTTGATGTGAACACGAGGAAAAGCTTTTTCCCTGTGAGGGCACAGAGCATGGCCCAGGCTGTGGAGAGGTTGTGGAGTCTCCTTGTGTGGAGACACCCAAAGCCCTGGCCGTGTTCCTGGGTGACTGCTCTGGTGATCCTGCTCTGGGGTTGGGCTGGGGCAGCTCCGGAGGGCCCTGACAACTCCTGTGGTTCTGTGTGTGACTCCAATTCCTCGTTACAAAGTGATTGTTTATGTGTTACTTGTTCATACATATTCACAAGATGGCTGAGAACTCATTAATATGAAGCAGGGATTCCTCCAAAAATCATTAGCATACAACCCCTCCTATCTGGGCATGTGCCCTACAACCTCTGGGGGTCTTTGGGGGTCGTGGGGATGAAGGCTCACAGTCTTCATCACTGTAAGCTTTTCACCTTTCTCCCAGAAGCAGATGTATTTTGTAACTCATTCTGCTAATTGGGCATTACCAGCGCTATTTCTCTGAACATCTTTGGCTACACAAACACAGGATACCTGGACATTCCTAGACAGGATTGGTAGGACAGACAAAGGGGTTTCTGTTCAGTTGGGGGATGCCATTTATCTTCACAGAATGTGCTCTTGCTTTCTGCTTATCTGTAACTCCTGAATTGCATGAAGGTCCTAACAAGCAGCAACTTCAACCCCTTCTCAGTGCTGAATTCCCCTCCCCAATTCTGATGTCCTCTCTGTTTTTAGGGGACGGGGTGGATTTCCTCTCCTGGTTCCTCAACGCGCTCCACTCGGCCCTGGGCGGCACCAAGAAGAAGAAGAAGAGTGAGCAGGGGGTGATGAAGGCCCCAAATTCCCTTGGGGCACCCCCACGGGTGACGCTCGTCCCCCCCTCATTGTCTCTCTGTCCCCACAGCCAT
Organism: Mesitornis unicolor; assembly: GCF_000695765.1. Taxonomy (NCBI): domain Eukaryota; kingdom Metazoa; phylum Chordata; class Aves; order Mesitornithiformes; family Mesitornithidae; genus Mesitornis; species Mesitornis unicolor. The sequence goes on along the minus strand of NW_010205404.1, from coordinate 2,944 downwards.
CGTTACCGACGTCTTCCAGGGCTCCATGCGCATCTTCACCAAAAAGCTGCCGCACCCCGACCTGGTGAGGATGCAGAGGGGCAAAGGGGGAGTTTCTCAGCCAACTGGGGGCTGTGGTCATGATTTGGGGCGGGCTTGGCCACTAAACCCTGGCCAGACGCTCTCTGTGAACCCCTCTGCCCTCCCCATTAGGGAAGAGAAAAGAGAAGAAGGGAGAGAGAATTTATGGGTTGGAAAGTAAAATGAACAGGTTTAATAATACAATAATACTGATACTACAGGATAACAATGTAAATAGGAAATAATGGAATATAGACAGATATGTGCAAATATAGATACAAAACCAATAGAAAATCCTCCCCCAATGACGATGACATCCCCAGAGGCTCTGGGAGCACTGGAAAAGTCCCAGTGTGGACCCAGCAGCAGTGGGAGCTGATGCAGGAACACAGGGCTCAGGATCAGAGGCAGGTGAAGCAGCAGGGTCTGCTGGGCCTTGGGCCATTGCAGGGGTGGAGAGGGAAGGAAGGGTCCAGGATGGAAGGGTCCAGACCCTGGTGATCCCTGGGCTTTGCACTGAGGCTGGCGTGTGTGGGATGCAATCCCTGGTTGGGCAGGTTTGGGTCTGCTCCTCCTGTAGGTGCAGACACGGCCCCCATGGTGAGACAGTGGCCTTGCCGTGTTTCCATACCATACAAGCGCTATCACTTGTAGCAGTCCACACTGTAAAACCGTGCTGCTGGTTTCACCAAGTTCAGCCACTGAGAAGAGACCGAGCTGAAAGTAGAATCACTGAATAGAAAACCAGTTGTGTTTAACTCAGCCCCCCTGCTGACCCCTGTGTCCCGCAGCCGGCCGAGGAGAAGGCGCAGCTGCTGCAGAACGCAGAGTACCAGGAGATGATGGTGGAGTCCACCTTCATGTACCTGACGCTGGACCTCCCCACCGCCCCGCTCTACAAGGACGAGAAGGAGCAGCTCATCATCCCCCAGGTGCCCCTCTTCAGCATCCTGGCCAAATTCAACGGCGCCACCGAGAAGGAGTACAAGACCTACAAGGAGAACTTCCTCAAGCGCTTCCAGCTCACCCGCCTGCCCCCCTACCTCATCTTCTGCATCAAGCGCTTCACCAAGAACAACTTCTTCGTGGAGAAGAACCCCACCATCGTCAACTTCCCCATCACGTGAGTGGCACGGGACCCCCAGATGGGGAGGGCTTGGGGTCCGCAGCTCCCTTTCCCTGTGGCAGTTTGGGGGTTTGGAAGCATCTGGGAGAGGTTTGTAGGCATTTGGAAGGGGTTGGAGGCATTTTAGTGTGTCTGTAGGCATCTAGAAGGGGGTTGAAAGGACCTAAGGGGGATTTGGAAGCATCTGGGGGGGTGCTGAAGGCGTCTGGGGTGGGTTTGTAGGCATCTAGGGGAGGTTGTAAGCATCCAGGAGATGTTTGTAGGTATCTGCAAGGGGTTTGTAGGCATCTATGGAGGGGTGTGTAGGCATTTTGGGGTATCTGTAGGCATCTAGGAGGGGTTTGAAAGGACCTAAGGGGGATTTGAAAGCATCTAGGGGGTGCTGAAAGCATCTGGGGTGGGTTTGTAGGCAGCCAGGAGAGATTTGGAAGCATCCAGGAGGTGTTTGTAGGCATCTACAAGGGGTTTGTAGGCATCTGGGAGGGGTTGTAAGTGTCTAGGATGGGTCTGGGGGCATCTAGAAGGGGCTTGTAGGCATTGGAGGGGGGAGTTGTAGGCATCCAGAAGGGGTTTGGGGGCATCCAGGAGGGATTTGTAGGCATCTGCAGAAGGTTGTAAGCATCTAGGAGGGGGTCTGAAAGAATCTAAGGGGAATTTGGAAACATCTGGGAGGGGTTTGTAGGCATTTGGAAGGGGTTGTAGGCATTTTGGGGTGTCTGTAGGCATCTAGGAGGGGGTCTGAAAGAATCTAAGGGGAATTTGGAAACATCTGGGAGGGGTTTGTAGGCATTTGGAAGGGGTTGTAGGCATTTTGGGGTGTCTGTAGGCATCTAGGAGGGGTTTGAAAGGACCTAAGGGGGATTTGAAAGCATCTAGGGGTTGCTGAAAGCATCTGGGGTGGGTTTGTAGGCAGCCAGAAGGGGTTTGTAGGCATTGGAGTGGGGATTGTAGGCATCCAGGAGGGGTTTGGGGCATCCAGAAGGTGTTTGTAGGCACTGGGGGGTTGGAAGCACCCAGGGGGGGTAGTGTGTGAGTGTCCCTCAGGGTGCGGGTGTCCCAGGAACGTGGACCTGCGGGAGTACCTGTCGGAGGAGGTACAGGCGGCGCACGCCAACACCACCTACGACCTCATCGCCAACATCGTCCACGACGGGAAACCCTCCGAGGGCTCCTACCGCATCCACGTGCTGCACCACGTGAGTGCCGCCGTCACCCGGCGTGTGCCCCAGTGTCACCCCTCCCGGTGTCACCCCCGGTGTCACCCATGTCCCCCGGCAGGGCACGGGGAAGTGGTATGAGCTGCAGGACCTGCAGGTGACCGACATCCTGCCGCAGATGATCACCCTCTCCGAGGCCTACATCCAGGTGAGGGGCTCTGGGGACAGCAGGGGGGGACACTTGTCACCCCCGCATTGTCCCCGTCACCCCCAAATTGTCCCCGTCACCCCCACATTGCCTCCTCATCCCCAAATTGTCCCCTTGACAGATCTGGAAGCGACGCGAGGAGGACGAGACGAACCAGCA
>NW_010205404.1:0-205 GCF_000695765.1 Mesitornis unicolor | reverse complement strand
CGCGGGGGGCCCCACGGCCACCCCAGGGCCACCCCCAGCCCCTTTGGGGGCACCCAAACCCCTCCAGGGGCACTCAACGCCCTCCCTGATGCCCCCTGCCCCCCATTAAAGGCCACCCGTGGTATTTTTGTAACCCTTTTCTGCCTTCGTTCATTCTTGGGGCGGACCCTGTCTCCCCTCCTGTACCCCAAAGAATTGGGGAAAC
>NW_010205403.1:0-24961 GCF_000695765.1 Mesitornis unicolor | reverse complement strand
ACAAACTCGTGGACAGCTCAGACAGGAGACAAAGAAGCAGCGTTAACCAGCCTGGTGGGATGTCCACTGCATCCAGTGACCGTGGTGTCAACACCTGGGAGCCTCTGGAGATGCCTTCCTTCTCCTGCAGGGACCAATGGAGGAGCAGATGCATTTGCTCCGAGGGCAACGTGTAAGCTGCTGGCTTTGTGCCGCTGATTCATCAGCTGCTGTGTTTTTTATTTATCATAAGAATTTATGAGCACCCCTGGGCGACAGGCATGATGCCTGCCTGCAGGCAGCACGGCTGCATCCTTGCCCACCTCATGGGTCCACGCAAAAGAGTTAATCCCACCAGCCTCAGCCTTAACTGCAAGTTGTTATCCACAGGATCCTGCTAGACCCAGGCTCATCTGGTGAGGTCAGATGGGACTGGGGATCCTAAAGCGAGCCTGAATGTACCTGTCACTGAACATAACATTCAGCTTGGGGTGCGGCAGCTTGTTACAAGGGTTGTAAAGTTTTCAGAGGGCAGCTGGGGTGAAGGCACTGTTCCAGCTACACCTCTCCCTCTTTGCAGAGAGTGACTGGATGCATCCTCTCCAATGTCAACACCCCATCCATCACCCCTGTGATCGGCCAGCCTCAGAATGAGTCCTCACAGGCCATCTATCAGAACAACAACGTCTCCAACAAGCCCACTGCGGGTAGGTGGAAGTGGGGTAGGGAAGAGGGGATGGCCACCCACCCATTGCGTCCCAGCCAGGACTGCTGAGCATTAGGAACGGTGCTCCATCATCTTATTTTTGGGTCAGGTCCACTCATCAGGCTCCATGCATCAAGCCCAGGGTTGGGTGGGGATGTGATGCCAGGGCAGGGGAGCAGAAGTAGCATCCACCACAGCAAAGGGAACCAAGAACAGCTCAAAATGGCTGTGAAATCATGCTGGACTTTAGCTGGATGATGTCTAGGCAGCAAGAGGATCTAAGAGAAAGGGTATCTTGTACCCACTGGGTGCATGTGAGGGACGAACTCGCAGGAGAGCTGGCGTAGCTGGATCCCACACTAGCCATCGGGATATGGGACACTGAGGTGTTAGCTGGGGAGATGAGGGGGATTTGCTTAAATTCCATAAAAACTAACATCTTGGGATTGCTTTTTCAGTGATTTTAGCTGTTCAGTTGGTCTGTTCAAGGCACAACATAGCACTCTTGGGAGTTAACACCACAAGAGGAGGTGGTGCGGAGATGCTGAGATTGGTTCCCACACCCAGGCACAGGAGTATCTTGCAGGACCAGGGTGGCTAAAGCATTCATGCACGGCAGTCTGCCAGGACATTGTTGTGTCTGGTTAATTTTCCTCCTTCTTCACCTTTAGCAAAGATCTTGGGGAAGGTGGGAGAAAGCCTGAGCCGGATTTGCTGCGTTCGCCCTCCCATGGAGCGCTTCACCTTTGTGGGTAAGTAGAGGAAAGACCCAGTATTGCCTTGGCTTCACAGCCAGCCCCCTGCCTTCCTCCCAGTCCCTCTCCCAGGCAAGGCACCACCACCTCTCTTTTGCTTGCCTTCCCCAGATGAAAACGCCAACTTGGGGACAGTGATGCGATATGAGGAGATCGGTGAGTAAGCAGCCCCCTCTGTGTCACTTCAGCTCCTCCAGGTCAACATTACATGGCTTGGGAGTGGGCACACAACAGATCCAGTGGTGAGCAAAGGGTGGTGGTGAGCAACTCCGTAACACCTATGAGGGCTTGAAACAGGAGCAGTCCTAAACTGGCCTGAGCCCATTCCCATTGGCAAACAGCCTAAAATAAGGGAGAGAACAGTGGGGACCAGGCTCCCAGTGCTGGCATGGACCTGCTATGGCATCATTCCTTGACAGTCACTCCAAGTGCCATGAAACCTTCCCTACTGCAGTGGTGCCACCCACATCCTTGCATTGCCTACAGCCCTGTCAAGCTTTGCCCTCAGGAGTGGGAGGGATTTGGGCCACCCGGGCAGCCACTGTTCCCCTTTGTCTAAAGCCCTTAGGGGATTTTAGACCCACCAAGCTGCCATGTATGTGGCACTACCATACATCACCCAGGGCTCTACATGAGGAGAGTGGCTCACCAGCAGCTTGTTGGTGTTTTTGAGACCTATTTCATGGGCTAGTTCACATACAGCCTGGCACAACACCTGTCCTAGCATCAACACCTGCAGTGCCCAAAGGTTTTGGCCACCTGAAAATGCCAACTAGGGAGGCACCTTCTCATGTACCCAGCTCTTCCCACCCCTCTGGGTGGATTTTTGGCTTTCCTCCAGTATTTGTGCAAATAAATTAATCCTTATGGGCCTATTGGAGCAGAAAGATCCTTCCCACAGCTCAACTTTCTTGCTGTGTTTACTGAGCAGCAAAGCCAACCCTCAAAGCAAGCTGTAGGCAAGCATCGTTCCCAGCCTGGGGAAAGGCAGGACATGGAAGTCCTCCAAGATGTACAAGAAAAATCTCTGGTGCCACAAAATCAGCTTTACTAAAGCAAACATGGCCATCCCCAGAGCTCTCCCTGTTGCGCTGCAGTTGGAGCCCCTGCAGCAGATCACAAAGTGACAGTGGATGCCTATAGCATGGAGAAATTATCTCCTTTCCCAGGGATACCCCACCTCCAGGGCTGGAGCACAGCTGTAGTTGAACAGCATGTAACGATGCTGACAAATACCCAGCAGCATAGGAGAGAAGCTGCAATAAAATAGGGGGCGATATTTGGTGGTTGGTACCAGCAAGGATGCAAGAAGGACCATGGGATCTTTGGCAGTGGAAGTCCTTGTGGAAGTGGATGCCCTTGAGCAGCACAGTGGGATGGCAATGAAGGGGGAGGCTGTCTCGTTTGCTCTTCCTTTTGAGCTTCTCTGCTTCTTTTCTACAGAGCTTCGCATCTTACTGCTCTGTGGTAGTGACCTGCTGGAGTCCTTCTGCATCCCCGGTCTCTGGAATGAGGCAGATGTGAGTCACCACCAGAAGCCATGCCCACCATCCCCAACACATCCTCTATGCTAACCCAACCCTCACCTTCCCTACATATGAGCAGACTGAGGGACAGGGTTTTCTGCGCTTGAGACATCCAACTTAGCCATCCTCCCCTTCCACAGACCCAAGTCCTGCTCCTACTCACCACTCATGCAGAGGACATTCCCCAGGGTGCAGGGTAAGCCTGTCCCAAGGGGTTTCCAACGGTTGTGCTCCCATTCCTCATCCCTTGGAAGAAGATCAAGCAGATACAAGTCCCAGCAAAGCAAGGCATGGAAGTAGAAAAGGAGAAGTTTATGAAAGTTGGCCTGACATTAGAAATTAAACACGTTTACAGCAAAATTAATAATTTTCACTTAATAAAAGGCTTTTCCTACAATATAGGGTACCCAAGTACCCATCTTTACAAAGACCGAGAAGTAAAACCATCTTGCCTCCTTGGCCAGACGATGCCTAACACCAACTCATAGTTGACATAAGCCCATCTCAGCACCTTTAATGCCACAACCAAAATGGACAAAACCTGCTGCTTACCTCTCTGTGCCTCCTCTGCTCCCTACCCCGATTAGTGAAGGACTGTGGCAGGAAACCCAGCACCCTGGACACTGTGGTCCATGCCTAAAGAAGCCATATTTTCATGGGAGGACACCAGCCCTAGACAGAGGTGTCCACGTGCTGCTCCTGGCAACCAGAGCAGTGCTGGCTATGGGATCTCCACCAGCTCTTTGCTGAAATCAGGTGGTTAACACAGAAATCCCTCCCTTCTTAAGCCATGCTACCATTTCTAAAATAAATTACCATGCCCTCAATCCTAAGTTTTTAAAACAATTAGCTGGCAGATATCTCTTCTGAAAAGCTGTAAAATGCAAGACATGGCAGGTCTCAAAGCCCAGCACAAAGGACACAAAAAAAGCATGTCAAAGCACAGGTAGAGAGGACACCCAGTGCCAGCACCACCTCACATGCTCCTGCTGCCTGAGTTTTCTGACCCAGAGCTCTTTCAGCTGAGTCTGGTTTGTCCTGAGATGGGTACAGCAGTGGGAGCTGTCCTCCCATGGTGGCAAACTTGGCCACCAGCCTTGGCAAAAACTCAGGTTTTCTCTGCCTGGGGCAGAACAACCCTACAAGACCTCTGCCAAGACCAGCATGTCCATCCTGCTCATAAAGCCTTACAGCGAGACAGAGGTCATGTCTTTCTTCAGCAACCTCTTCTGCTGCCACCCTCTTTCTACCATGACAAGTCCTCCCAAAAGCCGAACCTTGACATCTATAAACATCTATTAACAATCTGAGTCTTTTTATTTCATCCACTGCAGACCATGTACCATGACTCAATAAATCCAAGTTTCTGCTAAAGGTTGTCCAGATAGAAACCAAATTCAATGTTCTCTCCCTCCAGACCATGGCCCAGCTTTCATAGTGCAGGAGGGCAGTGGCAAGCAGTGGCAGATTTTTTTGCAAAGGATGGTTATGAAAAATCTCCCCACTTTGGGTTACTCCTAGATGGAGGTGATTGTTGGGGAGTTCGGGATCGTGGTGGTGCCCCGGGATGGAGCAGACCCCGACCGGATCATGAACCACTCCTCCATACTCCGCAAGTACAAAGTAAGTGAATACACACGTGGACAAGGAAGACTGTGAGAGTACCTGCAGCCTCTCTTTGCCCAGGGGAGTACTTCTGCCATGGGGCACAAGAAGTCTCGAGGCCAAATGCTCTCAGCTGCTAGGTGGGATGAGCAATGGGACCACCATGCAGCAGCCCATTGAGGCCAGCAGGGCAGGGGGGCTGATGCGGCAGACACCTGCTTTCAGGCCATCCCTTTGCTCTTTTCTCTCTCCTTCCCCTGCAGAACAACATTCTGGTGGTGAAGGACGACTCAAACCACCCCATGTCGGTCGTCAGCTCCACCAAAAGCAGGTGAGTGATGCAGGGGGACTCCAGCTATGGGGTGGGAAGAGGGGTGCCCACAGCCAACCCTTCCATTTGCAAGGGCACCCAACCCACCCACATGGGCTCTGACCCCTTCAATCCCACCTGCACCCCCAGACTGGCCTTGCAGCACGGAGACGGACATGTTGTGGATTACCTCTGCCAGCCCGTCATCGACTACATCCTCAAGAGCCAGCTCTACATCAACGCCTCCGGCTAAGTGCAGGAGGCCATGCAGCGAGACAACCCTCATGTCCCGCCTGCCGACAGCTCTCCATCACTCTTTTTTCTCTCTCTCTCTCAGTCCATGTCTCCATCTCTCTCCCCAGCCCATAGTCTCCTCTCACCCCCCGGCACCAGCGCTCCATCAGTGCAGCAGTGTCCAGGGAACCACAGCACGGCCCCAAGGGGAGAAGTTTGGTCTCTTTTTTCGGGGAACCATTCTTCCCCTCATACCTGGGAAGGGAGGGTGGACCACTAAAAGAGCCATGTGCTTGGTGTGCTCAAGGGGAGGTAGCACACCTCCTCCAAGCATGTCACTGGGAAATGGTCCCCCTGGTCCATCCTCCCAGCATGCTCAGAGCAGGGGCTTCCTCTTCTGCATCATCTTACGGTACTTAAGCTCAATAAATCTAGGTGGAGATTTTTTCTTAAATAGTTTTAGTGCAAACCCTTTGGACCTCTTGGCATGATGACCAAACGAATCCTGGTCGGCAGCGGTCAGTTGTAACCCAACTGTCTTAGTGCCCCATGGCAGGGGGAGATCCTCAGGCCAGCAGTAGGACAACCCAGCTAACAAAATCCTCCTCCTGGCCCTGAAAAAACATGGAGAGGACATTTCTGAAGGGGAGGCAGAGACCTTGTCAAGCATTACTTGGGAAGATGTCATGTCTCACCTTTTCTTGGCTGCAAGAGAACCCAACCCACCCCAAGCCATGCCCTTGGCAAGTGGAGTTGGGATGATGCTCCACTCCAACCCAGTGATGGAGAGGACAGCCCACAGTGCCCAGAAAGGGACCTGCCATTTATGAGGCAAAGAAACAAGGGAGGAAGAAGCAAACCAGAAGTCTCTGGTGAGAATTTGTCCCAAACTTGGCTGAGCTTCGTGGGGGTTGGGTCCACCTCCATTCTTTAGCATCCAGATCTTTATTTTTGTCTACTTCTCCCTCCTCTTCTCCTCTCCTTCAAGAGTTTAACTGCATGATACATCCTCCACCTCTCAAACCAGCTGTGGCTACTTCACACATCCCTTGGAAGAGCCAGGCTCCTGCTCTTCTGCCTGTGACATGGCTGAGATGCGAGGGATGGAGCCTAGTGGAGATGCTCACAATAAAACCAGGGCAGGTTACATGGAGCAAAAGAAAATTATTTAAGTCCTGCAGAGAGGAGAGTTGCTGAAGCACACCATTGTTCTACTGAGCATCCCTATGGTGCAAGGACCTGCCCCAGCCCCTGGGAAAGGTCACAGCCCGAGAAGAAGGTACACATTTGCTTTAAACTTCACCTTCTCCTCTCCCTTTCTCTGCCTAACCTTGTGTCACTTTGTGTGTAGCTCTGCTGCTTATAGCTCCTGGACATCTGCTTACTCCCCACAGATTGAACTAACTAGTCTCAGGCTAGCCCACACCATCACCCTCTCCCAAAACATGGCTGCTGCCCATATTGGCTTTGTGGCTTTCCTAGGGCAGCACTGTGACTAGCTGCTGGTCCCCAGCATGGGACAGTGGTACGCTGAGGCTCTTCCAGTGTGTTTTAGGGAAAGATCTGAAACTACCTTTTTATTTTTTTCCTTAAAAAAAAAAAATCTATGAAGGATCACAAGCTGCTCTCATGGAAGCTTCAAAAATGAGACATTGCACTAAGTTTGGTGTCCTGATGGATGCTGCTGGCATCTCTGTAACTGCAAGTGACTTTGTACAAAACAAGGTAGCCTACAGCCACAGGCTCCTTGCGGCAGGCAAGGTTTTATGAGCAGCAGCTAACACCTTCTTGAGGAGGGCACAGCCCTTCTCAGAAGGGAAAACAAGAGACACAGAAATGATGTGACTTGCAAAAAGGCCAGAAGAGGTCTTTCCTTGCCAAGGCTTGTTCGGGACCTCTTGTAAATTCATCACCTGAATCCCCTCCATGCCAGCTCTGGTATCTCCAGGCAGATGCAGACATGTCCCACAGACTGGGGAGCCATGGAGAAACCAGAGCAGAGAGGATGATGAGAGCATGCAGGCCTTGGCATGCAGGGTCACCTCTTCTTCATGGTGGTCTTCAGTCAGGTTGAAATTCTCACCAACTGAGCTCCCTTAGCTAACACACTGGGCAGATGCCCATGGTGGGACATCTCATCCATGAGACACCCAACGTATGTAAGCTAGACTCCTCTCCGACACCCGTTGCTCTCATGTGTTCAGTTTCTCAGTCTCTCCTCCCTCTCCACCCCAATCCTGAAGTTATTTCAGACAGCAACCTCCTCTCTTTGCCAGACATCACCCATGTTTCTTAGCTCCAGGCTGGAGGAGGAAAAGCAATGGTAGCAACCAGCCTCAAACACACACACACACGGGGATTTTAACCTCCTGGGAGAGCAGTGCTTCTTTGCAGAGGGAGGAAGGACAGTGGGGTTTTAACTGAGGAAAAGACACAGGGAAATAAAACAAAGGAGATGGAGAAGGAAGGCAGGCAGCATGTCTGAAAGCCACCTCAGATCCTCCCTCACTCCCTCAGGTACATGAGATGGGACACAGGGGAAGCCAGCTGGCTTCCCATCCCATCCCATCGTGGTTAGGACAGCATGCCTTAGAGACATAGTATTGTGGTATGGATGATGAGTATATATTCTGTCTTACTAGTCTTACCTGCGCCTTCATGCATCTGCTCAGAAAAACTCTCAGTACAATGGGGGTAGGATGGAGGTTTGCAACACGTCGTTCAGCTCTGGGACTGGTTTGGAAAATGTCTTTGGGTGGGTATGAAGAAAAAAAAAAAGCAACCCTGAAGTTCCATGTGACTGTCAGGGAAGTGAGGACCAGGGTTTCCAGGGTGCAGGTGAGGGGTGGGAAGAAGCTCGTGGGTTTTGGTCTTTGAAACTCCACTTTTAAACAGTGCAATTTGCTGAAAGGGAAATGAACTTCAAATGCCTTTTGGAAAAAAGTAAGGGGGGGAGGGGGGAAGAGTTGAAGTTGTCATGCCACCGATTTCACCTTTGTCAAAAGTTTTGGAGCCTATTTTTTTTTCTTCTGTTGCTATATGGAAAAAAATGGTCATTGACAAAAAAAAAAAGAAAAACTTTATCAGCAAAATGTTTAAATTATGTAATAAACAAAATAAAATGGAACAAAGATGTCATTGGTGTCATTTCAAAACAATCCCACGAGGGCAAGCAGCTGCACTGCTGGGAGAACCGATGGCCAAACTCACCCAAAACAGGGCACCAGAGAAAATAACCCAGTGGGCAAGATCCAGCCAAAAGTACTCATTATTTATTGATCTCCTCCCTTTCAAAGAAACCCAACGCATGGAAAAATAAAGTCAGGTCCATAATACCTGTCCCTATGCTGTACAATGGGAGAAGGAAGACATGCCAGAGGCAGGAATACTTCTCACTTAAATAAAAGTATAATGCAGACATAACACTTGGTATATCCTTATCAAGCAAAAGCATGAGAACTGCTTTATCAGAGAATCAGAGCTAATGAGGAGTGAGCAAGTCTCCCAAAGTGTCCTTCTCCACCCAGGACCTCCTCTTTCACCATCACGCAGGTCAGGGGGGCTCCAGCAGAGCTGACTTCCAGCATCTGCTAGTTCTTTTTTCCCCAGATATGGCATCTAAAGCAAGCTGGGAGTGGTGTCAGAATGGGGCTGGACCCACAGGAGAGCCATGGGTGTGTGAAGGGAGCATTGTGGTCTTCAGCTCTTCCAAGCTTTGCTCAGATGTATCATGGGAAACCCTGTGGTCCATACTTGAGCCTCTGAGAAACATCCAGCACCACACAGGAGGGAGGTGGGGGGATCAGGCAGCACCAAACTAGAGGTGGAGACGCATTCAAGACACCTTCAGTATTTTTAAACCAATCAAATCAGGGCACTGGCACTCCAGCAGGATGGGACTGGGCTCTCAGCCATGAGAGCCTGTGGCTGCAGACCCCTGGAAAGAGCTCCTGTTCCTGTGACAAGAGCTGCAGGGCCCCAGGTTTTTGTGCAGAAGGGATACCACCATGCTTCCCCTGGGCACCGGGACACCCAGAAAGCTGCCTGATACCAAACTGACTGGTCCTGGAAGGAAAGGTTGTGCTTGAACATGTAAGGGAAGTGGTGGAGTCACCATCCCTGGAGGTATTTAAAAGATGGGCAGATGAGGTGCGTAGAAACATGGTTTAGTGGTGGACAGGCTATGGTTGCACTCGGTGATCTTAAAGGTCTTTTTCAACCAAATGATTTTCTGATTCTGTGATTCCAAAACCACCCCAGCACCACTCCCAGCAAGGTGAGGACTGGGCAGGCTGGGAGAAGAAAGCCATGTGAAGCATCACTGGTGTCACAGCTCAAAACTCATCTCCCTTAACTGACTCTTCAAGCTGCTTGTTCCCTGCCTCCTGAGCTACTGAAGGCGAGGAAGACACCACAGAGAAGATGAGGAAGAGGTGGTGGCAGTGTCAAAACTAAGGACAGAAGCTCCAGTCTTTCTGTGTGTGCCAGACCAGGAGAGGGGATCCACAGGGGGTGGAAGACCTCTCAGCCACAAACTTCAGGCTCTGAAATGTGCAAGCTCCCAAGGTTGACACCAAGCAACCCCCACCTGCACCTCGAAGAAATGTTGCAGGAACAATGTTCTTCAGCCAGTAGCACCTTCACACAATCAGGTGTCTCCTTCCTCCCGTGACCGAGGGACGGACCACTTTGAAAAATCAGGGACTCTCGAGGGCCAGCGTGATAATGCGAACTTCAGCTGTCACGCTGAACTTGAGGGTAAGGATCAGTTAAACACAGCCAAACGCAGCCAGTCCTGCCAGGTATGGGGAGGGCAGCTGGGCCAGGCCCTCCTGCCTTCAGCCTGGCAGGTGCTGCAGCCTTTCCAGAGCTTGCTCACGGCAACTCAATGGCTTTTGTGTTGTAGCAGCCTGGAGGAAGATTCCTCTGGATATCCTCCAGGTTCTTAATATCCGCCAGAATCTCATCAATGCTGCTCTCCATCGTCTGCACCCGGGCCTTTTGCAGCGCAGCTGTCTGCTCCAGCTCCGACATCTCATCCTTCAGCTGGTTACTTCTGGTTTTGGCTTTGCTGAAATTAATCTCAAGCTGCTTCAGGCCATCCTCATCCACAGCACCAGGCTGGTCTATCACACAGGAGGAAAACAAGAAAGAGGAACCATGGGTGGAGGCTGAGGACTAGATCTTTCTAGATACTTCATCTCCATCCTGCTGCCCAGCCCATTTACTGGCATCATCTGAGGCAGCTACCCGCTATACTCCCAGCACCCCTGCCTAGACCCCAGTGGGGACTTGTCTCCATCCACGCCCTACGGCAGCAGTGCTAAACCTACTCATCAGACGCAGCAGTTCTTCCAGGGCATTCAACATTTCCTGCATGACCACCGCTCCCTGGCCAGCCTTGGCATGGACATGCTGAGCTTCCTGAGCTGTCTGAAAAAGTCAAGGTGGCAGTTTTAAGATGCAGTCCTGCCCAAACATCAACAGGCAAGGAGGCAAGGTAAGAGAGACGGGCACCCACCTCCTTTATCACAGTGGCATCTGCCTCAACCTCTGAGAGCTTCTTCTCAAACTCGCCATCTACTTCCTTGGCTTCGCGCTGCAGGGTGGCCACTGCCTTCTCCAGGGCGAGGACGCCATCGGCCGTCTTGTTGGCTTCCACCTTCAGACGTGTGATCTCCTAGGAAAGGCAAAGGGACTTTCAGAGGGCAGAGCACGGCTGAAATCAGTCTGGGTGCACCAGAGTGTGGAGTTGGTGGAAACTGGTTCCTTCCACAGGGACCAAAAATTATCACAGGCTTTCCTGCATCCTTCATGTGCTCACATCAGTTGCTCCAGAGAGTTGTTTCTATAATTACGGCTCAACCTCTCCTGCAGACATCAACAAATTCTTTGGGAATTACAGCATACAATCTGGGAATCAAACCCACCAACAGTAAGTCTGGGAGCTCACAAGCCCACCAGCAGCTAAGATTGTGGAAGTGAAAAATCCCCTTGGTCACAAAAAGGTGGCTACAGAGAGATGCCAGGGAGATCCTCATGGGACAAAAATGCCTACAGAGATTTCAGTACACCCACTCATTTACAGCCAACTTCGTTATCTCTGCAGGATCCACTATAGACAAACACTGGTCCAAAAGTCAACATATCAGGTCCAGCATGAAGACACTTTGGCGTTGCAAACTATCTCCTCTTCTTCCATGGTCTTCCCTTCCAAACTCTTTCCTATCAGCAGCAGCACCAGGGCTTGCCCTCACCTGCTGGATCCCCGTGGTGATTTCCTTCACTTCCACTGCAGTGTTGCTGGCTGCCTTGGATTCAGAAGCAGCACTACCCAGGATCATTTCAGCTCGGTCCGTCTTCTCCCTGGCACTTGTGACCATGCTGCTGATAATCGGCAGCCTCCTCATGGCGTCTTCAGCTTCCCTCCTCTTGTCATCTGCTTGCAGGTTAAACTCTGAAAGAGACATGTGGAAATGAAGCTGCACTACCTTTGTGAGATCCCACAAGGGAGGAGAAAGGAAGGGTTTTGAGGACATTACCCCGGAGGCTCTTCAGGATCTGTTCCACCTCGTAGAAGGTGGCGTTGCCAGCACTCACGGCTTGCAGGGCTGTGCTCCTGGCGAGATTGGCTCGGGACAGCAGCTGCGTCAGCATCTGTGACAGGCAAAAGGGACACAACAGGCAGATGAAGGACACAGTACTGGAGCATCAGACAGTCCCTCAACCAGCTCCAGCCATCATGATTCTTCCTAGGCCTAATCTTTCCAGGTGCAGGTCTTCAACCTGCCCAATGTGAAGAAGGTGTGCTGGTGACACCCTGCACGAGCAGCTCCAAACACACGACAAGGTCTCCCATAAGCTCCAGAAGACCAACCCCAAATGGCTGTGTTTCTGAGCAAGGCAAACAGGCTAGGATAGTATGCAGTAATGGTGGAGCCACAGGCATCCCACCAAGGCTCCAGCTCACGCTGAAGGTGATGCAGCCCCCAGCCAACCTCTTACCACTCTCTCGCTCTCTCCCCTCTGCAGCAGCTGCTTGATTTCTTCCTCCCAGTGCCCCGTGCGGCTCTGCAGCTGCCTGTACTGCACCATGTAGATGTCCACCACGCTCAGGAGAGCACTGCCGTCCTGCTTCAGCCGAGTTGCCTCCCCCTGAAACACAGGGATGCAATGACTGCCTGGGGGTCCCAGCATCTCCCCAGGAACCACAGCAAGCAGTGACAGATGCTTATCTCTTTCCTTGTGCTGTGGCCAGCCACAGGGACAAAAAGGTGGGAAGATGCATATCTGATGGATGCCCAATGGAGACAGAGCCCTGGGAAGGGCTGAGCTGCTGGCAGGGAGTGTGTAGAGTGAAAGGGGATCTCCTCGTCCCACAGGCATGAAATCCTCACCTCAAAGGAGCTGATGTCAGTCCCCGTCAGGCGGGACAGGGAGTTGAGGTGCACCAGACTGCCCTGATAAGCCTTGTCTGCCTCAGAGGCCATCCCGTTGGCCTCAGCCTTCAGACCTCCAACCAGTGACTTCAGCTCCTCATACCTGCACGGATAAGAGATTGAAAAGCATGGTACCAGCCAGGCTGCCAAACCCCACCACAGCATTAACATTGCCTCTTGCATTGACTCGTTCATGCTCCCCAAGGCTCCATGAAGATTTATCACACAAGAAAAGCCAATTGCAAACATTCCCTGCATCCCAGCCCCTCTGCCAAGCAGGGCATCCGCTGGCTTCTTGCTTCTGCTCCAGAAGCCAAAGGTGTTTCACATCAGCTAAACCCTCACAGGCTCTGCAGTGGCTCTGCCAATCCATGCCCTACCACCGGATGTTTCCTCTTGCACATCTCTGTTCAGCATTTTAACCTCATTTGAGGCTGTTGCTCGTACAGCACCAGTAGTATGCAAAATCCCAGCACCGTGGTGGACTCTGGAGAGACACCAGCGCAACCAAGAGAGCCAGCCAGACAACATGGGGCTAAATCTAGCCTTGGGCTAAACCCAGCCCAGATTTGGAACCACATATGGAAGTGGTCCCCGGGAACCCGTTCACATATATGGCATTAAACCCCTTCCCCCCAGCTGAAGGCAGGCCCTCAAGACCATCACGGCCTGTGGGGTGGGAAGCAGATGCTCTGTAGAGCTGCCAACCCTTCATCTCCATGCCTAGACATGCCAGTGATTGAAGTCCAGGCAGATCCCTGCCTGCCCTGCCTCCAACTGCAAGTTTCTGCAACTCATGGCAGATGATGACCATCTTTGTGGCACGGAAGCTTAGCCATCCCCTCCTCTGTCTCACGTGCCCTCCACGACATGCAGGCGAACACAGACTCCACTCACTTCCTGAGCAGTCCTTGCAGGGAGCCGGAGGTGGTCACTTCTCTGCCGGTGGCCGCATGCACCAGCTCCAGCGCCTGCCGCGCGTCGTCCCGTGCTGTCTTTGCATCTTGCTCAATGGTGTTGGCAGCTTGCAGGTGGCTGGAAAGCACAGAGTGGGGGCTCATGAGAAAAGGTTCCCACTTGAGTTTTCTCCACCAACTTCCTTGACCATTTTATTCAGTGATACTGGATTGCACCCTCCAGGGAAACACAGAATATTTGAGAAGGGGACCTATAGTTTCTTTATCCCACCTGCATCTCCCAAGGGTAGAGGAGCACCAGATGGGAGGCAGACACTGCCTGTTCCAAGTACACACTCATGGGCCAAACTCTGACCCCAAAGATGCTTCTAAAACATACCCAACACCACCCCCAAAGGCAATCGAGGGCAGTTGTGCAGGGCAGCAAAGGCAGTCCAGCAGTCACATCTACCCCTGCTCCAGGGCTGGCACAGACATTGTGGCAGCTGCAGTCTGGTGGCTAGGCAAGTATCCCCAAACAGGGCCTTCTGGGCACCCAGCACGATCTCAGTTCCCCTCCCCTCTCTTTCAACTAATGGTGGGAGGGACTCACCTGTTGGCCAGTCTCAGAGCCTCCTGGGCCAGCATCAAGAACTGATTCGAGCCTCCAGGAAGGTTTGAAACAGGAATGGTCTGAGGAGGGAGAAAGAGACGTGAGTGCTCTTCGCTGCCCTCCATCCAGTTCGTAAGTGAAAGCGACAACTGTGGCACATTGAACCGCCACAGCCACCCAGAAATACCTGCCAGCACCTCTCCAGGCACCCAGTCATAGAGAAATGTCCACCAGAACATCTGCACTCACAAAATGAATGTAATAAGTAGAATATGTTAAATTCTTGCTCTCTCCATGGATTTTTCTTTTCAGCCCTGGGCTAGTCTAGGAGCATATCACATGAAGATGCTCTTACCACTCGACGCAGAGCAGCTCCACTATGGTCCAGGTCCAGCCTGGCTCTCTCCAGCAGCCGCCGGGTGTCCTGCACCTGCCTCTCGTACTGTCTCCCAAGAGATCTCAGCCTCTCCACCATTGCCTTGACCTCATCCAACTGGCTCTGGGAGCTGGACTCTTGTCCCTTCATCCTGGCCACGTGGCTTTCCAGAGACCTGTCAGAGGCTGGTGAGAAGCAAAGAGGGAGGCTGAAGAGAAACTCATCACTGAGCAAACCCCTTCCCTGATATTGAACAGATGGCCCCATCTGAGGGCAGTGGGTAGGTGGTACCTTGCAGGCTCAAGGCATCCCCGAGGATGGTCCGCAGCGTCTCCTCAGCCAGCTGCATCCTCTCCTCCAGCTCCTGACTGTCAGCCCCACCACCAGCTTGCACTTCCGAGAACAGCAGCTCCAGCTCCGCCAGCTGCTGTAGGTACAGGTCCACCTGCAACCACAGCAGACAGGGACATCAGCGCATGGGACACCAAACCCATGACGGAAAGACCAGGGTGGGAACCAGATCTGCAATCTGGCCAGAGGATAGAGAGCAGAACAAGGGCTCATTTTTTGATGGGGCACAGTGGGCCAGCAGCTCTAGGTTGTAGTCTATCAGTTGAATCAGGTATAACCCCAAAGTTCAGGCACAGCCTGCAAAATCATTTGTCGCTCACACCAGGAGATGCTTGAGGGTAAGCATATCTCTACACCCCTCGCTTCTCAGTGGCCCCAGGGTGGACAGAGATGCTCACCTGGGCTTTCACCTGGCCATAGCAAGCTGGGCACTCACTCTCTTCACAGCTGGGACCTTCAAAGCCAGGCTTGCAGATGCAGCTCCCATCGCTCCTGCACTTCAGAGGCTCGGTGCCAGTGGAGTTGCAGGTGCAGGCTGTGGGTCAGAGTGGCTTGAGTTCAAAGAAGCCTGTCCCCACTTCAGGCCTCAGCATATCCATCCTTCTCTCTCCACCCTCTCCTCCCACCATTTAGCCCCATACCCCAATTCCTGCCCTCTGCTCCTGCTTTCCAGCTTTAGCTTATTGCAGCATGCTCCTTTCCCATCAAGCCACCCCACACTCTGGCATGGATTTTCTTACTCATCCCCAGCTCAACCAGTGCCCAGCTCTCACCTCTGCACTTGTCAGCAGGATCGGAGGCCAGGGGGTCCCCAAAAAAGCCGTCTTTGCAGCGGTCGCAGTAGAAGCCGGCGGTGTTGTAGATGCATTTGAGGCACTCGCCCGTCTGGCGATCACAGTTCCCCACGGCGTTGGGTTCCACGTTGCCGTTGCACCAGCACAGCTGACAGGGCTGGGAAGCTGCTGGGTCTCCAAAATAGCCATCAGCACAGTACTGGCAGTTGGGCCCTGGGAAAGGAGAGATGAGAAGAAGCTCACACTCTTGCCCAGCAGGCAGAAGCTGCCTTGCTCCCTCCACTCTACAGAAACGTGGGCATTCAGTCTCATAAGGGATGGCACAACAGTGTCTCCACTCTCCTTGCCACCACAGCCAGCACATGATGCTCCAGACAGGCTTTTAGGAACTGGGTGCAACAACTGACCTCAAGCAAGTAATTTCCTATTTGCTTTGCCTTTTTTTCCCCCCAATTTTTCCATTCCCCTCCCTCCCCACCCATATGTTTTGCAACCACATTATCTGTTTATCCAGGCTGAGAAGACAGGAGGGTCCACCCCCCCTCTGAGCTTCCTGGCCCACCAACACCTGGAGCTCCCCATTGAAGCTCCAGGGAAAGGCATAGCAGAAATGACCTGGACAAGGGCATTACCGGTAGCTCCAGGAGGGCAGTGGTCACAGATGACCTCCTCACTGCCCAGCACCACAGAGCAGCCTTGGCCGTTTCCACAGGGACATGCCTTGCAGCTGTGTGGCTGCCGGGGGTCTCGGTAGAAGCCAAAGGGGCAGGTGACCATGTTGCCCACATTTTCATCTCCTGAGTAGCATTCACCTGAAGGAACAAAGCAAGGGCTTAGAGCAGTTTGCTCTCACCTCAATGGGACACCCTCAATCACCACGCCACCTGTTGCTGGTGGCTATGCCACCCACTGCAGCACAAGTACCCATGGTCCAGCATCCTCCACTGAAGTCCTTGTGATCCCTATGCCTGCCCATATGCACTCCATTTCTCTGCCCATCAGTCCATCACCACACGGGAAGGACCATACCCTGCTCCTGCGAGGGAGCCCAGCAAGACTCATCAAGGAGACGGTTGCAGGGCAGGGAGGATGGCCACCACCACCCAAAGGTGGCTGGATCTCATTTTTCACAGCTCATATAGCTCCCAAGGAGCCACACATTGACCTTTGTGCCTCCTGATCAATGTCCAGATATTTGGAAATTCAATTCCAATTCAGGCTTGGAAAATAACAGCTTAATTTTGCATTACTTTGACTTTACATGGCAACACTGAGGGCTATTTTAACAAGACAGGTAGTAAAATCTGTTTCCATCACTGGTATCGACTGACACCAAACTTACTTTTAAAACAAAAAGTCAGAAGAAAAGGTTTTTAATGCTACTCAAGCAGTAACAGATGGTTTTTCTTTCTCTCCAGTGAGCATCATCTAAGCCCGATTTGATCCCAACACATTTTTCCTGTGTTTTTGGCCGCAGCGCTTCTTGGCTTTGGGGTGTTTTACCCGTGATGTCCCCTACACTCCAGGCCCCAAGCCAGGGATCTTGCCCTGCTCAGTTTCCCCATGCCCCTTATAGTGCAATACAGGGACAGGCAGCTGCCATACGATCCCATACACCCTACAAGCACAGCATGGTGGTGGCTTCTCTTACCGGTGTCAGGATCACAAATTCCTCCCCCCTGACAATTGCATGGCACACAGATGCTGAAGGGCCCCAGGCTGGGGACATCTCTGCAGTAGCCGGGGGCACACGTCTGGCAGAACTGCCCCTGGTACCCTGCTGGGCACTCGCAGTGCTCCACCCAGGGAGCAGGGACCCCGGCCACGGGCTGCGCTGACACCAGGGTGATGTTGTCGATGTAGCCAGTGCCTAGAGGGAGATACAGCTGGGGGATCAGCAGCTCTACCTGCCAAGTCCCCCACAGCAGTTCACATTTCATTACAACACCCTGGGCAGATGGACCGGAGTCCAGGCTTTGCTGTCCCCATTGTTGCCATCCTGCTTAATCTCTTCATAATTTAATTTTGCCCTTCTTAGGGCACTTTTTATTATTTTTAAATATCTTTTTGCAAAGGTGTCTCCATCTGGAGACTTGGCGTCTCCAGCAATGAGGACAATCCAACTTGTGCTTGCAAGCTCTCCCTCAACTTACTGTACTCCCCAAAGGTGGCTCGGATCCAGAGAGCTGTCAGGTTTCCCAGCAGCCTGCGATATTCAAAGTGATTCAGCCTCGGGCTCCACTTGCTGCTTGGGTGCTCATCCAACCTGCCCATGGGAGCGGGGGGAGAAGTGGAACCAGTTTTAAGAAAGCAAGATGCCTCATCAAGAAAATGCAGCAGTCCTTGCCTATCTCCCTCCTGAGCCCAAGGCTCTCGGGGACAACCTTCACCTATGCAACCGTTCCTGAGTAAAGTACCCAGCCCAACCTCAAGCCAGATCATCTACCACCTCTCTCACAAAGTAACCTCCTTATCCAAGAGAGAAGCACCTGAGATGCCTCCAGCCCAAAACAAGGAAGTATTTGCCACCTCTGAGGAATCACAGCTGAATCCAAGAGCTCCTTAAAGCCATAGCCTTTCTTGCTCAGCCTGCCCCAAACGCCCCAGCATCTCCCTTTACCTAAATGTGTACATCTGGCTGACACCACAGGGTAGGACCTTCCCTTGGGGCAAGAAGGGGGCAGTGACTCTCAGGCCATCTCCTTCCAGGACCACGTCATGCGGAGAAGGCTGATGTCCCCCTCGATCCAGACGGTAATCGAAGGAGAGCGTCTGGCCATAGCTCAGCTGCTGGTTCCCGAGGAATTTTGCTACAAAGGGAAGGAAGGGAGAAAATTACAGACTTAAAATCGTGCCTTCCTCCTGAAGGCTTAGTTCATAGGATCAGACCAAGCAAAAGGGACACTGACACCTCTACCCTACACCAAACCCACACCTACCAGGTGCCACAAAGTATGTCGGCTCTGGTCTCCTTGCCGCTACAAAGGCATCCTGATGGCGTGGGGACCACTGGAGCTGGGCTGGGGAACCGCTTTCATAGACACCTCGCCAGCCTTCAGCACCTGGAAGGAACAGTCCAAGAAGGAACAGTCAGCAGGGACAGGGAAGGTGTTTCCTGGACTCCAGCATCTTTCTCAAACTGTATCTTATCAAAACCCTCCAGGTTTCCCACCCCTCAACCTCTGAGGGGACAGGACAGATATCCCTATGCTGATAAGTCTGTAAATAAACCAGGCTGGGCATAGAAGTTTCCTCCCAAGGGGCAGGAAAGATATGACGAAGCAAGACTACACCCTCCCCCCACTTCTGCCTACAATCAAGTCATTCCACCCATCAAAGCACAGGGACTCCCAGCAGGGCCGTGAACCAGGCAGCTCCTCCAGCACATCAAAAAGAAGGGATGGCAGACACCCCCAGGAGCCGTAAGGATGTCCTTGGGCTTCACCTTGCTGGAAGGTGGAGGTGATATTGTAGATGCTGTGGTTGTCTGCACTGACACACACAGTTGAGTGCCCATAGCAAAAGCAGGGGGAGCATCCTGCAGGGTTTCTAGCATCCAAGTTATAGAAGTTTCGCTTGCACCTGGAAAATGCAAAAACATGACAACGTCTAAGTTCGTTTTCTACTCTTCCTGGCCAACACAATCAGCCCTCCAATGACAGCCATGCCACACAGTCACCACAGATCGAGGCCATCACGAGGCTGGGATGGTAAGATGGGCTTGTGGGCACTGCCACGGATGCAACTGCCGGGGAGATGGAGGACAAGACACACAGTGATCTGGCAAGTCCTCCTGACACCCACCTCTCACACTGCTCCCCGGTAGTGGTCTCCTTGCAGACACAGTGTCCGGAGAGGCAGCCCCCTGTGCTGCCAGCTGGGTCACACTCGCACTGCAGGCTCCTGCAACAGGGACAGCAAGATCCTTCATCTGGATCTCCAGCTTAGCCTGGGAGCTCAGTTCCCCCAGCTGTTATACGAGACAGCAGAGACCCGCCCCAGCTACCAGTTTTGTGCTAGAAGGGGAAAGATAATCAGCAGAGCCATTTCTCTAAGTAACCCAGCTGCAGCACTACAGCTGCCAGGCTGGGATGGTGCCCAACACTACCGCCCCACGACACCTGGAGGCATCACCTTGCAACCATCCCAGGTGCTTCTCTTCAGCAAGACCCGCCCACAAGAGCAAATCAAAGCTCTGCTGAGCTTAATAGACCCTGGCTGAGTTCCAACAGGCAGCAGCACCCTGGGGAGCCCCGGGCAGGGAGGCCAGGCACAGCAACACTGCAGCAGGCGGCCACCCCTCGTCCCCACCTCCTGCCAGGAGGCCCAAAGGAGCAATGGCAGGGTGAAGCAAGGAAGAGGAGGACACAGCACTGAGGAAGCTGAACCAGAAACACTTTGAAAGGTGTTTAAATGGGGCTCTGTGCAAAGGAAGGGGTCAATTATTGCATGCACATGTTTGCATGAGACCAGTCCTTGTGAGAGGCACCGACACTGGGCAGACCTATGTTGGGCAGGTTGTATTTTACCCATGGTTGGTGCCTGTTTGGCATTGTCTGGATAATAAAGTGGTTGCCTCGTGTGGTAAAACTCAGATTTTGATGCTGTTGTGTGCCAGTAAGCTGTGTGTGCTGGACGGGAGGTCCAGCCCTGCTGGAGCCTGCTCTCTCCCAGCAACGTTTGCCTAAGGCTATCGGTGTGCTGCCATGAAACAATGTGCCTCTGTCTCTGCATGGGGTGGTTTCAGCCAGCACAGGCTCTTCACAGCAGCTGGGAGAGCTCTGGAGGCTGCCCCTCCAGCCACCCCCATGCCACTGATGGGTACCAGCACTTACTGCCAGCTCCTCCGGCACCCAGCCTCGGAGAGGGACTCAAAGCCTGGCTGACACTGGTCGCACTTCTGGCCCATCACGCCAGGTTTGCAGCTGCAGCGGCCGTTGCTGTCACACTGTGGGCTGAGGGCGCCTGTGGGGAGAGAGGAAGGAGAGATTCGGACAAGCATCTGCCTGCGCCCTCCCAGAGATGGTGCGGGCTGGACAGGGAGTAAAGCACCATGCCATCATTGCAGTGGCAACACCTCAGCAACAGGTCCCCACTTGAGGTCCCAGCACAGGGCTGAGACACCAGGTCTGACTGCTGAAGCGACTCCAGCCTCCCTGACTGGTGCAGGAGGCTTGGAGGAGATAAATCCCAGCAGGCATTGACCAGATACTCAGGACAAAGATCTTCCCTATCATAAAGGCCACTGTAAAGGACAAGACTGACTCAATGACATGCAAACCAAGCAGAGAATTATTTCTTTATTGCCAGACTCTCTGCTAGCAGACATCAATAGAACTTGATTTTAGTGCCTCTACAAGGACCCTATGGGGCCAAGGGCCATGGCAGGATCCTTCATTGCTGGCCTACCACTCTGCGCACATGGGCACCAAGGGGAGAGGATGCCAGAGCCACGGGCAGTGGTCCTGCCGCTGCGCACTCCCTGCACATCAGCTCAGGGGGCATCTAATGGGACATTTGCCCCACCGCCACCTCCAAGTTCATTCATCTATCCTCTTGCCAACCGTTTTTTCACGTTCAGGTGGTACTCCTACTGATTTTCTGCACCAACAGAGAGTGACAGGCATTCCAATATCTACAGCACTTCAATGCAAGCGGTACATGCTACCTATTTGCAGAGAGAGTTGAAACCTGCTGGGATGAAGGAGCCTTCACATCTACTGTGTAACCACCACAAGATCCATGGAAAAGACCTCAAAACTAGACATTCCATCTTGTAGCCTTGCAGCCTGCAAAAAGCCACCAGAGGAGTTGGAGAGCCTGAAACCTACTGTCTGTCCCCATGCGTCACAGCACTTTGCATCACCTCCTCTCCTGAGGCACAACACTGTGAACTTGGGAATTATTCTTTCACTTTTATGATGCAATTAAAACCCTTTGTGGATCCCGCCAAACATTGCAACACCCAGGAAACATCAGCCTGACTCATAAGGCTGGCGAAAGATGCTGCTCTCTGTGCTGGGGTTTGGCTGCTGTCCTCAAGATGAGGATGGCAGCTGGGAAAGGCAAACAGCTCCACACAGAGCAGCCCCCTGCTGGTTCATGGCCACCCCCCAAATTCAGGACAGAGAGGAGCAGAGTCCCTCCTGGCGAGGCAGGGATTGTTGATGGAGATGCTGGAAGGAAAGGATGCCATCCAGAGGGACCTTGACAGGCTGAAGAACTGGGCCAGTGTGAACCTCATGAAGTTCAAGAAGGTCAAGTGCAAGGTCCTGCACTTGGGTCAGGGCAATCTCCAGTATCAGTACAAACTAGGGGAGGGATGGATGGAGAGCAGCTCTGCAGAGAAGGACTTGAGGGTACTGGTGGATGAAAAGTGGGACATGAGTTGGCAATGTGTGCTTGCAGCCCAGAAAGCCAGTCCCATCTTGGGTGCATCACCAGCAGCATGGCCAGCAGGGCGAGGGAGGTGATGCTTCCCTCTACACTGCTCTCATAAGACCCCACCCTGGAGCACTGTGTCCAGCTCTGGTGTCCCCACTACAAGACAGACATGGAGCTGTTGGAGCAGGTCCAGAGGATGGACATGAAAATGGTCAGAGGGCTGGAGCACCTCTGCTAAGGAGAAAGGCTGAGACAGTTGGGGCTGTTCAGCCTGTGAAGGAGAAAGCTCCAGGGAGACCTTACTGCAGCCTTTCATTACATAAAGGGGACTCGATATATAAAGGCAAGCTCCACAAAAGCTTTTAATTGCATCATAAAAGCAAAAGGATAATTCCCAAGTTCACAGCATTGTGTCTTGGTAGGGGAGGTGGTGAAAAGGCAGAGAAACCTTTTACCAGGGCCTGTAGTGACAGAACACGGGGCAAAGGTTTTAAACTGAAAGAGAGAAGGTTTAGATTGGGCATAAGGAAAAAACATTTTATGATGAGGGTGGTAGGACACTGGCACAGGCTGCCCAGGATGCACCATCCCTGGCAGTGCCCAAGGCCAGGTTGGACGGGGCTTGGAGCAGCCTGGTCTGGTGAAGGTGTCCCTGCCCATGGCAGGGGTTGGACTGGAGGAGCTTTATGGTCCCTTCCAACCCAAACCATGCTGCCAGTCTGTGATTATTTTGGGGGGCAGGTGGGTTTTGAAGCCAGGCTGCAGTCTGAGGCTGAGGGGTTTGAAACGCCCAGCACCAAGTGATGAATCACCCAAGAAGAGGTGGGTGCCACTCCTGCAGCTCACAGTGTGGCAACACAGCACTGAGCTCTGGCATCTCCCCAGATCATCCTACCTGGTGTCAAGCTGGTCCCCTTGCTCCCCCAGTCCAGTGCAGGGACCCTGAGCCTGATGTAGCCCACATGTTCAGCAGAGCCCAGGCCACACACGACAGCAGGCACTTGACCCCCAGCACCCCTGACCCAACCCTGTCCCCTCCCAGCAGACGTACCCTGGGGGTGGCAGCGGCAGGGCAGGCAGCAGTCCTCCTCCCGCTGACGGAAGAAGCCTTCCTTGCAGCGCTCGCAGTGGGCACCCTCCGTGTTGCCCAGGCAGCCGAGGCAGCGGTACCCATTTCCTGTCTCCCTCAGGAGGTGCCAATCGAAGACACATTGCCTGGACATCCCGTTGCAGTCACAAACTGGGGAGAGGAGAGACACATCTGCAATGATGCTTAGAGATGAGGGCACCTGCTACAAAGTCGTAAATCCACCCTGATGCCCAAAATGACACCCTGATGTCCATCAGCCATGCAACACGCTCCCAGTGCCCACATCTCCACACTTTGGAGCAATGCCCAGTTTCACTGCTGACACAGCTCAGGGTAGACAAACCCCCTGAGCCAAGCATCCCTGCTCCACAGCGCAGCATGGCCAGGGACGTTCTCCAGTCTTTCACAGGCTTCCCAACACAACGAGGTCTTTGAGTAAGCAGAGATGGTAAACAAAACCCCAAACCTTGGCCTGATAAAAGCATGGGGAACTTTACTTGTGACTTCAGGGAAAAAGGAGATATCCTTGAGGTTATGCTTGGTCTCACCTGGTCTCTGACCAGGAGTGAGCCCAGAAGGAAAAGCTCAACCAGCTTCCACTAGGTCCCCCCATCTAGGTCTGTGATGCAAGTATCCTCCTGGCCAAGTGCAGGGGGAAGTGAGGAGTGGTTTGTGATCAGAGGAGCCTGGTGGAAGTGTGCCAGCCAAGAGGTAGATTTTTATTATTTTTATTTTTTTTTTAAGTTACACAGGTAATCTCACCCCACCCTCCCCAAAAAGAAAAGCTGCAGCTGCCCAGATCACTGCATGACAGATGCCAGGAAGAACAGCCATGAGATTTTTGCATCCCACTACAGCCAGGGCAAACGGGATGTTCGGAGAGCAGACAGGCAGGTACCTCCCCGGACAGACCTGCTCCAGCACTCTCCTTCATTGCCTTGCCCAGAGCTTCTCTTGATGCCACCTCTCAT
The DNA here is from genome assembly GCF_000695765.1 of Mesitornis unicolor. Taxonomy (NCBI): domain Eukaryota; kingdom Metazoa; phylum Chordata; class Aves; order Mesitornithiformes; family Mesitornithidae; genus Mesitornis; species Mesitornis unicolor. The sequence goes on along the minus strand of NW_010205403.1, from coordinate 932 downwards.
TTACTTGCCAAGTCCTCAGCAGCCAGTACTGGAGTGTTTAAGCCTGAGGGCCTTTATTTCAGACAAGTTCCTTGGCACCACTGAGGAAAATAGGCATGGTTGGGAGAATGGTTGGCAAAGACAGGCAGGAGGAAGGAACACCCTGAGGGAAAAAAAGTGGGATCTGCAGGGGAACAGAGCCTGTCGACAAGCTGCTCCAAACCACCCCAATGCTGCCATGGGATCCCCAACTTCCCTCCAAGAAACCCTGCTCACTGCTGGCCTCCTTGGGACACAAAATGTGGTCCCCATTCCAGTTCAGGTCACCCCTGACAGCACGGGGAGGTGAAGGGAACCCAAGTACAATCTGCAGCATGGACACAGACAGCAAATTTTACTCGATACACGTGGAGCCTCCTCCTTTCCAGCACTCTAAGGATGGGAGGTCCCTGTGACTCCCGGGGCCAGGCAAAGCCTCCTGCGCTCACCGCCCAAGCGCGCACACCTGGGCGCCACCCTCACCCACACCCGCTAACACCCACATTCCAGACCGCGGCACGGCTGCCAAGATGACCTCATGCCCCAGCAAACAGCAAGAGAGATTTTTTCCATCTCTGGTAAACGCGATTCTTCCTGCCCAGCTGCCTGGAAACCGAGACTCAGCTGCAGAAGGTCTGCTGCCACCCTAGCCTGCTGGCAAAGGACCTGTGGGTGCAGAAGTGCTGCCTCTTATGGCATGAAGAAGTATTTAGAGACTTGGTGGACATCACCGGTGACCAAAGGGTAGGGACAGCACAACCACCACACCCAAAGCAGCAACACAGGACCTCTTGGGGTCATTGCCACCCCCCATCCCTCCACACTAAAGCAGTTTAACTCCACCCACACATCACCCTACCTCTATGCAATCTGGAGGATTGGTAGGTTCACAGAATCCCAGACCGTTAGGGATT
>NW_010205402.1:12331-28625 GCF_000695765.1 Mesitornis unicolor | reverse complement strand
CCAACTCCTGACATTCTGTGATTCTGGGATTTACAGGAGCTCCCTGCCACATGAGTACGAGCATACACTCTACTTCGTGAAGGTAATGAGTGGGGGTTATTTGGCTTCCTGTTGCACTCATAACAATGTGTGCTTGCTGGTCATGCCGGTAGGTTTGTGTCTTCACCAGTGCTCCGTTCACCTTCCCCGGCCCTAGCCACACTCTCTCTTGACAACTGGAACCGCTGCTGTCTGGCATTTCTATTTCTTGCTTTTCTCCTACATGTTTACCAGAAAGGAGGGAATGAAAGAAGTGTGACAACTTCCTTCGGATTGGTCTCCCTCTCACTTTTTACCCTTTCACATCTGTCTTGCACAGATTCGTTCTCAAACATTTGTACTTTTGCTCCTAAGCACCTTCATGTATCCAAGCAAAATGCTTTCTGCATCCTTTCAGAAGTATTTCTTCATCCTTTCTTCATGTTACCATCCTTAAGAATTTCACTGAACCTCCAGCAGTGTCTTCAAATCTCTCCAGGATCTCAAGTCCTGTATAGAATTATTGGTGCTCTCCCTTAATGGCAATGGGCTCAGTGCCCCTTTGCTAATACCTTTACATGTGTGGAGGTTTAGTAACTAAATATACATTAAGAATATGTTGATAAATATAAGTTGATTATCATAAAATGGTAGTTGAAAACATTTAATAGGTACTTCAGTTTAGTGTAGTATAAAAGCAGGTTAAACTCTCTGGGTTGTGAGAATTTATTTCTCCTCTCTTCAAGTACTGTTTTTTCAATCTTCATTTGAAAAGTGGGACTCAGACTCTTAAACTAGTTGTTAAAGTATGGCTGAATGTCTGGTTTCAACCTACGACAGAAAAAATAATTCATTGCCTAATTTAGGGCAGGTGTAAGGTGGCAAAGCTTACCTGTGTAATGCAAAACCTATTGAAGTTCAGTCTGATATGTGCTCCTGGCTCTTCTGGGCTTTTGAAAGCCCACCCAGGTGCCCTCCAAATAGCACAGAGGCTTTAGAACAGAGGCTGAGTCCTGCAGGGCCGATACTCTCCACCACTTCAGGTGTGACTGTTTCCAGGCTTCTTTTTTTTTAACCTTTAAAGGAGGAAGAGCCAAAATCTCCTTATTTTTCAGATTGTGGGACCTCTGCTATCTCGATGTTGTGCAGGGACAGAAGTTGTTCATTTAGATGCGGAACCAGACGCATCGTAAAGGAGAGAAGGCAAGAGTTGGCAATGACACTGCCTCTTCACGTGAAGCAGAGCACATGAGCCATAAAGACAGCTCTAAGCAAGGGACTTGCAGCCTCCTTGGAAATAACCCTGTAGACCTGACTGTTATTTCTAAGACCAGAAGAGTTACAGTGGTGAGGTCATGGGTTATTTTTAATAGCATGTGACTTATCTCCCATTTTCTCATGTGATGGCCAGTATCTGCTCATCCTTAGAGGAGCAGAAATCGAGTCCATTATCCTCATGACTAATGAGATATCAGTATCCTTGATACGTGCAAGTTCACGTCGGCTGGGAGGAGCAGAAAGGCGAGAATTATTTAGACTTAGAGGAATGCACTCCAGCTATTTAAATAGAGTTAATGCAGTCAGCAAAGCAAACACTGTGTGGGCAAAGCATAGCTTCTCACACCGAGTGTGACTCGTCGAGCAGTGGGGCAAGATCTATCCTTTAAATGTGCTCTGTGCTTGCTTTCCTTTCATTTTCTCCTGCACACGTACCTGCTCCGGTGAGGTCTGTGCTGAGACAGCAACCTGTTGGGAGCCCCGTATAGTGACAGCATTTGCATGATGGTATTTGTGCAGCAAATGTGCATCTTATCCTGCTTTTTAATTTGACGGACTAACTCATTACAGTTTTTGGAAAGGTTAAGTAAATCTGTTTGCTTGGATGAAAATGGGGCCGAGCTGCTTCTCTTTAGAGAGATTGAATCTAAGCATTAACATACAGGAACATTGGTGCCTGTGTGCAGTTAGCTCTCTTAGAAGGGCTGCCTTTTCAGGAAGTAAATAGAATTATTTTTAATGCATCCATCTGAAGATTTAACCAGTGGTAACATGCTTTCAGACTCAAAGTGATTAGAATAGATTCAGAGTGAAAATGTTTGAAATGGCTAATGGAGTCGGAGCTCCATTTTCCAATACTAAACTCACCGTGTCAGTGGGAAGTACGCGCTGTCTGAAAACATTATTCCTAATCAATTGTTGATAAGAAGCAATCTTAACTTGTGGCTTTCGCTGTAGAAAGTGGATGTAGCAAGAGAGGGCGCTTAATTAAATTGTACCTTACAACTAATCAAACATCTGGGGCCAACTCTTTATGCAAATAAGACGCTGGCTGAATGCCATAGATCATGTTGGATATAGGATATTTATATAAAATAGATTAAAAAATAGTTCAGGAGAATTATAGAATTTAATGTTTTAGGCTGATACATGCATTATTTGAATATCACAGTTTGCATGCACAGATGAGAAGATAGTTGGCTTCTGATTTGAACAGACAGTTGCTATGATTGCCTAAACATTAGAAAATTAGGCTGCATTGAAAGCATACTTTTATAAATGCTGAATTCTGTAAATAAAATCCGTTATTTTTTATGACCCTTTCAGAAGCGCTTAGCCTGTTGTTGCAATTTAGTTGTTTTCTGAAGTAAAAAGGTTTTGGTGAATTCATGCTATGCCTGATCAGCCTTTAAGAGCATTTAACTTTGGAAGTGCTCAGCTATGAACAGGAAGTGTTTTTGTGGCAAGACTTCTGCTGCTCAGTGGTTGAACATAAGTAATTCTCAGAAGGGAAGTGCTTTGTAGTTTTTAAAACAAGTTTAAATATAACAATACACAAGATTTTCCATGTCCTAGTTCTATGTAAATAAACCTGTGATATTCTTTGGCAGTCTGCAGATGTGACAAGCCCAACGTTACCCAAGTGCAGTCTTGTTGAGAAGGAAAGTGGGGGAGCATATCACAGGCAAAACAGTGAGCTTGAGTTAGGTGTCTTGTTCAGCTGCAGTCCTTTGACAAGCTGTGGAAGGGAAAGGAGGCATGATGACCCCATTAAGGCAAGTGTTAGCTGTTTTGATCGCTGTGTTGGTATCGCTTGACACGAAGCATTGTATTAGGTCAAAGATTTGACTTACTATATGTCTTAACTGAAAAAAAATACTGGAAACTATCTTCTATATAATACATGGGGCAGATAAGTTTTGCTGCTGGCAAGCAGAAGAGGTTGTTGATCTCTCTGCAGCTTAGTCACCATCCCTACAGAGGCAGCGCGAGGCACAGAGTGCCCCACGCTTCTCTTCTCTTGTGGCCTCCCACTCTGCCCTGGTCTGGAAACAGCAGCTGATCTTTAGCAGAGGTGATACAGAAGGATGGTGTGCAGGCTTTGTGGCTGCTGCTGCTGGCGATGGAGCCTCAACCCTGGAAAGAACTCCATATGATGGGCCTTACGGGTGCCTGTGGATTTTGAGCTGTGCTCAGGGATTGCATCTTCTCGGGGCTGCTTAAAAATGGGACTTAAAATGTCATGTATGTGTGAAGTAACGAAGCATGTTCCAGAGACTGTGGGTATTGCTGGGAAGTCCCTACACAACCAAGGATTCAAACGTCTTAACTATTACTAAATGTGGCCTTGAAAATTCATTCTTCTCCATCTGCTGTCTCTTTTACTCATAAACTAAATGATTGTGTAAATCTCCACTGCACTCAAGCTTTGGTAATGCATCTGTGTAGAGCCAAGGAACCCACATTCAGGAAACCGAGCTTAGTTTGTCAGAACAACAGGGGTTTTTTTCACTTTGTGATGCCTATGAGGCATCATCGTTATTTGTGGGAGCCAAAGTGTTTTAATCACATTGTATCTTGAGCTATCCAGAGGAAACAGAAAAAGTTTGGGGAATCCCATGACATTTGCATCTGCCTGAGTGATACATGCCGTTTTTTTCATAATTACTCACATGAAAAGTGAGGGGGGTATTAGTGTGGTCTGTGTAAGCTGTAAGAGAAAATGGGAGGACTTCGCTCCTCTCCTTCCAAAAGAATCAATGTTTTTAGTTCTGTTTCCACATTCTTTGCTGAAAAGGCATGGGGTGCAGAAGGGAAACAGGGGAAGCAAGTAATGCTGTTGGATTTGGTGTATGTTTCTGGGAGAAGATGTAAGGAAGACTTGATGACTTTTTTATCAGAAACCTCAGAGACTGAAGCAAGTTTGTTTGGAACAACTTTGTTCCCAGAAATCTATCTGAACATTGCTCTTGCTTGTAAATAATGCTTTAGCTGATAGTATTGAATCGTGCATGCAAGGACTGGAGTTGGTGTGCATGTATATTGGCTGCATGACAAACTGAAAAATGCAAGCCATAATAATAAGGTCCTTAACCTCTTCATGAAACAAAACTGCTGTTCTGTCACTCTGACTAATTTGCTTTTTTGTTTGTCAGACAGACACAATTCCACTGGAAATCAGAACGCTATATCCTTCTGTACCTGAAGACGCAGAACAAAGAGCAGAAAATTTACTTGTTAAAGAGGTAAATATCTAGTGTGTATATCCTTAAATAAAACCAAGGGTTTGGGGGAGGCTTGCTATCATTATAATAAGCATCTTTTTTTCTTCTACTATTACTCAGGTGATTTGAATCAGGTTTGAATTTTGGAGGCCAGAAGATGTGGAGGGTGGGTTGGTTAACAGCATATCTGCAGGTGCCTGTTCTGAGATGCTTGTATCCTGAAAAACTGGAAATGCACTGAATCAGCCTCTCATGCTACTGTTTTCCAGCTGCATTCCCTGTTACTACTGGTCCACTGACACTGAGTTTGATATTTTTATGTGAGTGCTAATCATTGGTCATCTGCTTTGCACTTGGAAAATACTTGTATCTTTCAAAAAAAGATAACTGTTTGGCAATGGTTTAGACTCTTAGAGTTATTGCAAGGTGTGTATCTTATTCAGAGACTTATATTACAGCTTTCTGATGAGCAGTTGCACTGTGAAGGATGTGTAGGGGTTTATATTTATTGTCAGTATTTAATGTTGTACCTTCATAGTAGAAACTCAAAGTTCTTCCATGGCAGTTAGAGCCCCACTAGAAGTGATTAATCGTTCTACCTTTAAAAAATACCTATTGTTGTATTGTTTCCATACCTTATCTCAAACTGCAGAAAAAGATTGCTCTTCCTGCTGCCTCAGATTGTCACTGGTTTTATCACTTTGAAGGACATTGGAGGTGCTGGTCAAAGGAATTTACTTTAGATGGCTCACTGAACCTTCCCTATCTTTTACTAGAGATGTAGAGTATAGCTTACCACTTGAATTAACAGACTTACGAAACCAAATTTTCAGGCTTCTTCTATAAGAGATTTAATTCCAAGCACTTACAGTTAGCCCACAGTGTGTGTGTGTTCTCTGCCTTTTTTTCACAGGTTGGGTTTTTTCACACCTGGTTTCCTGGTTTGAATGAGTATGGGCCATTATAACTGCAAGATAATTTGTGGAGGAAAAGTCAGTTGCAGACAGACACAGAGATTAGAAAAAATAAAATCCAAGATTAGGCAGAAATGTGGCTGTTGAATTGTATGCAACATGGCATTTTACAGGCTGGCCCTGCTTCTCTCCAGCAGGTCTAGAAAGAGCAATAACAATTTACTGCTGGCTCAGATTGCCTGAACTTTACCATCTTTCTTCATCTGATGGTAGGGTTAAAAGGTAACATAGCTTTTGGAATTATCTACCTTCCCAGAAGCCTCGCTGCCCTTTCAGCACTTTCAGGATCTGCTTTTTGTTTTAAGGTTCCACAAGGTGCAAGGCCAGCACTGTGCTCATGGCTTTACAGAAAAGTGGTGGGTCTAAAAATGGAACACAGTACACAGTGTTTGGGAATCATTACAGCCGAGCTCTCCAAGGGGATGCTAATGACAACCTGGTAAAATACATATTGAACACGTCTATTAGCTTTCACTGTGGTACCAGTGAGCCAAGGGGAGGGGCAAAGCAGTGGGGAAAAAACAGGACTAGAAAACTAAGCCTGTACATGGAATAGTAGCAGAATAAAAACCTCTTTTAAAGTAGTAATGCGTATGTTCTACTTTGCCATAAGGCTAGAAGTTATATATAATATAAATTAAACTCTAGGCTGAGGATGATTTCTAGTCCAAAGTTAAACAAAACTGAGCATGGGGTGCTGTGGAGATCCCTGATGGCAGTCCGCTGCAGCAGTTGCACCAATATGTGCTGACTCTGCAGCAGTCCGTTGTGTTGCGGGCTGGTGTTCAGAACTTCTGGAGGGATGTGCAGGAGTGGAGTTGGTGACATTCGCTTCTTTCCTGAAGCTGTGAAAAAGCCAACACTTAGTGAAGGAGGCTTCTCTTTCTTCAAATACACTGGTGTCATGAACAGTGAGAGCATCCATTCCTGTACACATTTGACTCTCCGTTGCTCAACTGGACTTTTTACAACCCAGAATCAAATGTCTTATTCCTGATGGGACTGGACTGTTGGGGAAGCTATACAAAGGGAATGTACAGCTTCATCTCACTGAGGCCGTTTTGGAGTTCCCTGTAAGTGGTAACGTCTATCTTTGACCATTAGTCTGTGTTACACTATCTCAGTAGTTCAGTAAGTTGCAACATGAAGACGTGGAGCAAGTCAGTTAACTACAAATGAAGGGCCTGCTGGTAAAGGAGAAACTAATTTTCTTCGTATGTCGCAGTGTGAGGGCATTGTACTGAAACTATTTCAAGAGCTCAGATCGGTGATCTCCTGTCTCATCCTTTTGGTGACAGTAGGAAGGCTTTATTTCCACTTTTGGCTCTTTCATTGCTGGAGACCTTCAAGGATCAGGTCTTCTGCCCCAGCCCTTACCAAAATCCATACATAGGGCAGCTTGGGGATTTGATCAGATTCCCTTTGCTCCAGTGATCATACACAGTATTTGCAGGCACATCAGGATTAATTGATTGCCTGTGCAATATTGTTATTTGGATGCAAAAGTGCTGACAAGCCAGATGAAGAAAGATGAGGCTGCTATTGCTGAGGAAAGCTTTTGGCGTGGATGGCTTTTGGTGCTGTCCACCTGTAATGGAAGGTTTTGGGCTCTAGTTGTCTAATTCAGTTCTCTGAATGCAACTTCCACTGTTGGTGCTGTTGAGATCTTATGGTAACAGGCGAGGCAGAAGAATTTGCTTTTCAGATGTTCTCCTTTCTGCTGAAACTGTAAAATAAACTTTAAAAAAAAAAAGTGACTCGAATAAATAAATAGTCCTTTGATAACTATTTTCTATGGGATGCAAAGAGAATAAATATTTTACGTTTTATGATTGATATCTGAGTCCCTTTATTAATTTATACCTAATTATTAGGTATATCCTAAAGGTAATACTTTGTGAAATGATCGTTCCTATATCTGCAGTTGTCCTAGTATATTCTTGCTTGTGGATTTTTCCACCGTAACTTTTCTTAAGCAGGAGGAGCTTGAGTAACTAAATTAGGTTCCAAGAAAAGAGAAGTTTCCAGAAACTTTTAAAGCCAGAAGATTGTCTTCAGTGTTTATTTTTTCTAAGTATTCCTGACTTCCTTGATTTCTGTACCATGCCATACTGCTTCCTCTCAAATTCTGACCTTTCTCACTCCTGGCAGCATTGGCTGCATGTCTTTATCCCAGTCAGCATTGTCCTTGTGGTCCATAGCTTTGGCAAATAGAAACATTCATTCCGCAAGAAACAAAGCAAAATTCTTCCTTTTATATTGTGGAAACATTCCTAATATCACCTTTCCCAACTCTGTATTCCGGAATGTGCAGATCAAATGGCAGTCCTTGGGATTTTTCCCACATTTAATTCAGAAATATAAGGGGATAGTGCATTTCGCAATTCAAGGTTATATTTAGTTTGAGGAACTTATGCTGTCTAATTGCAACACATTTAGTCCCGTTTTAGTTTTCAACGATATTTTCAGAAAGCATGGATGCATACTTACATACATATTATTTGTGGAGGTATCTATATGAATTAAATTTTAGGTGTATATGCAAAAATAAATCCAGAAAGTAAATAAATATTAGCTTTCAGTATCTTTTCTTAAATGGATTTAAGCTGGATGATCCCTCGAGAAATGGCAGTTGCTACTCGAATATGTTTTTGGGAAGCATTTTTGCATGCTGGCCCCATGGATGAGGAGGGGGATACTGGGAGCTGTGCAGGGGCAGAAGGAGAACACAGCAGCTTGCTGCAGAAGCTCCTCGAGGTTATGCAGTGTAATTGTGGAAAACAAGCTTAGAAGGACCTGTGAGAAGCTGTCTCATCCTGCCCTCCCAGGTAGACCCATCCTTTTTGCTTCAGGAGTCTGATCCAGCGATGGTCGTTGCTACAGGAAGATCTTCTTTGGTGGCTTGCTGGGCCTTGGATCAGCTTGCAAGTGTCATCACTGGTGGTCTCATCCATATTCTAGCAAAGGTGGTGGAGTTCGTGTTGCGTTCTTAAAATCCTATTGTCACCTTCGTTCTGCTGTGCACTTCTTACTGGTCACTGCGGTAGATGGTTTACTGTTGTGCAGATGGGCTGATATGAGGTTTGTGAGTATTATCAAAGGGCCAGCTTGCATAGGTTCAAGTCAGACCTGTCTCCTTCAGAAATCTGCTGGCACTTGAGCTGGTTTTGAGCCTGCTTGTAGCTTTTGAAGTCACTGTAGAGCCAGGTGCTTCTTTCAAATCACAGACATCTAGTCAGTTGTTGTCTTAGCAGTCTGTTGGAAAAAGCCTGGGAACAGAGGCCAGCTATTAATGGCAGTTGTGACCTGATTGTGTCCTGCGTGTGGCGTCTGGAATCTGCCAGCTTACTCAAAGAAGTCTGAGGTAAACCAGGATGGAGTATCCTGGTGGCACTCTGCACATGCAGCATTACTTAAGCCTGTTTAATGACTCTGTATGTGGTGCCAAGTTGTGGTGGTTTAGCTTATGGAAATGACTCTCAGGGATGATGATTACAAAGGCATGAGCTTGCTGGAAAGAGTTGTTGAGACTGAGCTTTCCTGAACCTCAGTGCTGGCTCCTTTTCATTTGTGGGTGTAATTGTAGTCCTCACACTTAATCCTTAGAGCAGTAGAGACCATGCTGGCTGAAGAGCACTACATGAAAATGAAAGAACAATGTCAGATTATTGAAATTTCATTTGATGGATAATGTAGTTCATTTTGTCTGCTATAGTACAGTATTCACATGGTTGCCTGTTAACTTTCCTGTGTAGGTTTTCTAGATGCAGAAATTGGAGTTGTCCCTTGCACGTTTTCAGAGCCCTCACCATTCTTCTGTGTTGTTTTTTTTCATTTGAGATTTTGCAAGTTGTGTCTACAGGATCTGTAATTACTAAATGTGAGTCTTATTAATCATAATGTTAAAAGAGCCACGGCCTTCTATATAATTACTGAAAACTGTTGTGTGTCCATAAGTTGGTTTCTGAGGCTTTTTTATTTACAGGCTAATCTGCATTGCTTTCAGATATTTCAAAGTCAAAATAAAATGGGAACTCCTGTTGATAAATGCCACAGAGAAAGTTTTATTATTGCTCATCCCAGTGTAGATATCTCCAGCTTCAAAAATCTAAGTGCTTGCAGTACTCTAAGGAACTGTAATGACAGGGCTATGATGTATGTTATTAAAGGACAGTAGGTCTTTTGATAGCACAAGCGGTAAATACTTTTAAAAAATTATTAATACTTCAAAATAATAGTGTGTTTTAATGTTTGTTTTGTTACACTGCTGTGTCACTGGACTTTACTATATGTGTGAACTGTGTTAATGTGGAAGCAGCATCAAAAGCCCTGAAATGAAGGTCCCTGTTGCCAGCAGCTGGTCACGACGCTGCCATGCTTGTTGCAAGTGTAAGGGCTCAGGGGTAGGCCTGAGGTGGAGGGCTGAATTCCAAGCCAGGGTAATCACACTGCCTTGCACCTTCCTAAATCCTCGTATGCTGCCTTTAGTTGTTGCAGCAGAGGTCACAGGCAGGAGAAGCCATTGGGAATGCTTTATGAGCAGTGCTATGCATGTCTCCCATCATGGGGCAGGGCACAGAGCCATCTCTGCCGCTTCCCCTTTAGCACTGTGGCCACATTCAGCTCTGGAAGGTCTTTGCTTTCTGTTTCCAAGCTCTTGCATGGACTTGCCTTTTCCTGCTCAACATCCCCTGCTTTCCACCTTGGAAACAGCCACTCTTCAGGGAGAGTGGGGTGGCAGGATTGCTCTGTGCATGCAGTTTCTCTGCAAGAAGCCCAGTTGTTCCAAGAATGACTTACATCATCTGTGCATCTTTATTTCCAATATACCTAGCGCTGTCTTAGAGACAATATAAGCAATAGAGTTGCATTCAAATGTTTCAGGGTGTTTGGTCATTTGTGTTTTTCTCACTTCCCATTCTTTCTTTGTTTTTCTTTTTTTTTTCTCCAAAAGGTTCATTTGCATTGCAGGGTAAATCTCTTTTAAGTGTCCCTTTCACTGTAGTAGCCATTATGCTGTCATCACCAGAACCAGACCTAAGAAGTTACAGGTGCAAAAAGCTTGCAGGATTGTCTGTCTCTCTAAGGAAAAATTAGGCCAGCTGGGCAACAAGAAAACAGAAAAAAATACCCTGAATTTGATAGGGCCCTTGGGAATGGGCTGTGCAGCCTGCCTGGGCAACAGTGCAGTAGGAAAGTTCATCCAAATGTGTGCCAACCCTCCCACATCGCAAAGCTTCCATTTCTCCATCTATATTTTTCCTCCCCCACAATCCACTTTTGTTCAACAGCCCCTGCACCGGTGCCTCCATCCTTTGCCAGGAACAGTAGGATCCAGCTCTGGCTTCTTGATGAAGTCTCTACCTCTAGAAAGGTTTTTCTTATTCTTCAAATGAGGTTTGCAGGTATTTTTTCCTCATTGCTAAAATTCAATTTCCAATCATAGTTCCCAAGTTAAAAAAAAAATAAAATCATTAAAAGTCAGTACAGTCAGCAGAAGTATTTGATTTTTAGTTACAGTATTCTGAAGAGAAAATGCTGTCACTTTTTAAAATTTAAACTGGATCTAGTTTACGATGGGTAGCCACAACTAGCTAGTTCAAGAACACCATTAGCTGTTGCACTGAATTGGCTTGCCTTTTGTAGGTTTACTGAGTGATGCTTGGATGTGCTGCTTGTCCCCTTTGATTTTTATTTTGATTAGGTTTTTCTTGGAGGAGCACAATAAACCTTTATAGTTATAAGCTAAAATACTGTGGCCTGCTCTGTGTTATTCTCAACTGGTTTCTTTAACACATCAACCTATAATGTTTGCAATAAAAGCCTGCATTGAGAATTCTCGGTGGGTTTTAATTGCGTCTGTTAAATAGGATACTTAGTAATGAAAGTACCACGGGGAAAAAGTGGCTCTTTCTGTAGAAGGTTCAGTTGGTTTACGTTTGTCAAGTGGAAGGTGAGTGAAGTGTGAATTGGAGTGTCTGTGCTCATCCTCACGACGTTCAGTGAATGAGCTTTTCATGGGCTCGTGTAGAACAGTGCGTGTGGCTCTTGTAAGAGTATTCTTATAGCCCAGGTGATTATCAATTCGTTTTAACTAAAACTTAGATCGCACAAATACAAGAGTGACCAATTCATTTTAGGAAGATTCATAAAACAGAAAGATTGGGTTTTGGTTGGCTTTTTATTTTCTATTCAAAGGCAGAGTGCAGCCAGAGTTGGAGTGGCATAGAACCATGGTTGTCAGGGCTAGGCTTTGAATTTGACCCTGTGAGGGGCAGAGTTAGTCAGTTATAATGCTGTAGTATTATGTTCATTCTCAGAGACTATGTGATTGGTTTATGTTGTCTAATGGTCACACTTTATTCTGCATCCTCTACGATAATGTGGGTTTGTGTCAGACCAGAAAGTAGGTGCTAGATCCACATGAAATGTGATTACTGCAGCCTGCCTTTGGTTGTGCTGAACTGCTTGATTCAGTGTTGGAGTGGGAGAGTACTGCCTATAAATGGGCATCCACTTCCTTGCCACCTTTTCACGGAATCACAGAATATCAGGAGTTGGAAGGGACCTCGAAAGCTCCCCCAGTGCAACCCCTGCCAGAGCAGGATCACCAGACCAGGTCACACAGGAACACGGCCGGGGGGTTTTGAATGTCTGCAGAGAAGGAGACTCCACAACCTCTCTGGGCAGCCTGGGCCATGCTCCATAACCCTCACACTGACAAAGTTTTTCCTCATGTTCAGGTTGAACCTCCTGTGCTCCAGCTTGGGACCATTGCCCCTTGTCCTGGCATTGGACATCCCAGAGCAGAGCCTGGCTCCTTCCTCCTGACACTCGCCCTTTACAAATTTATAAACATTAATGAGGGCACCCCTCAGCTCCTTTTCCATAGTTTAAAAAAAAATAAAGCAGTCACAGATAATTTGTGGCTACATACTCTGTATGTTTTACGCAAGATTTAAAAAGGAGATTTGTGCTGAGTAATCTAGAAAGCACCGCCTTTAAGTTTTCAGCCCACCTCAGTTACTGCTCCAGCAGCCTGATAATCCCCTGTCTCTCTGAGGCAGAGATTGCTGTGCAAGCAATGGCTCCCATGGGAGCTTCAGAAGCGGCTGGCAGGGAAGAGAGGGCATATTCCCAGTTGGGGCAGTACTAACTTACTCGTCCCTTTGTTGCCTTTTCTTCCAGTTTCTCTGTGTATTTTTTGGTTCTTTAATATTTTTGCTCTGTCCCTTGTTCCATTCTCTTTGTCTCCTGGAGCCTCAGCCATCCTGTGAGAGTCTTTCCTTTTCCCACCTCAGATTCCTTTCAGTGCTGCTGCTTCTTTCTCTACTCTTGGTCTCCACCATTTTCCTTCCTGACGTGCCTCCTTTTTCTTGTGGTCTTGGGCAGCCGCTTCTACTGTTGGGTTTCAGGCTTGCTGCCTCTGTTTCTTCCTGTCCATCTCACAAGGGCTGGTGCAAATGTTCAGGTGGAGTGTGGGGAGAAAACAAAACAATACTGGGGTAAATTCTTCAGTATACTGTACAAGTATCAGTTTGCATTTTACACTCTGTAGCAAGAATAACTGGAATTCCTGAAATTGTCATTTTTCTCATTGTAGATGTATGCCTTATCAGTAACTGTACATATTTCATGCATCTTGTTGCCTTTAGAAATGCCGTGTTGTGTTTAATTGTGTTGATAGAAGTTCTGTATTGAGTAAATCACAGTTATTCTGGTCTGTTTGACAGCATAGCAAAGCCCTTCAGTTTAGTCTTTGCTCAGGTCCAGTTCCCCTATTTAAGGGAGATTGATATGTTAAGAACAATTTCAAAAGATGACTGCAAAACTAGCAAGAAGTTTTTTGGAAAATAAAATCTACACGGAGGTGATGAGCTGACTGAGCAAATTCAGTGTGGAAGGGAAAATGACTCTCTGGTGAGAAATGATAGTCCTATTAATATATTCCTGACTGTTGTTGAGACGTTAAAGATCAATCCTTAAGGGCAGAAGAGGTAGAGGGCTCGTGCTGCAACAAGGGGGAATAAAAGGAGTAGGGCAAATGTATTTACAATGGGAGGCTTAGGTAATGAAACACAATGCAAACAAAAAATGTGTAATTAATGTCCGTGGACAAAGTCAGGCCTAAACTAGGTAGTGTCTTTTGAGGCAGTAGTGATATAGTTTAATGATGTTTCCTACAGCGTAGATGAGAATCAGTAAAGCATGTTAAATTGCTATCAGCCACCTCCTCTGTCTTGTATGATACAGTGCATTTGATTTAGATGGGAAATTGTGCTTCAAAAGGTGGAAATGTATGACTGACTTTCCTTTAAGAACTGTGCACCCAGCTATAAAAGAGAAGAATGTGTTCTCTAGCGCAAAGGACTCCCTCAGATGTTTCTTAGTTCTCTAGCCTTCTTGAGTCTAAAGAGTTGTAGTAATTCTACTGTTGTTGTTTGTGTTTTTTTCTCTTTAGGCTTGTAAATACTACAGTTCCCAGTGGCATGTTGTGAACTACAAGTATGAACAGTATTCAGAAGACTTTCGACACTTACCCCAGTAAGATCTAACATAAGTTCTTCTTTTTCTGTTTTTTCCTATTGGGTTTGTGTCATTTTGCTGAGCTTTGTCCATATTTGCACTTTCATTTGTCTTGCATGTTCTGCTTGGTTTACTGTATTTATAGCACGTTGCATTTTTGAAAAGGGGAAGAAAAGGTCCTGTAGCAAAAGTTCAAGACTCTGCAGAATTCACTAGTATCAACAAACTCCATCAGTGCTGATTCAAATCCTTAGAAGTGTATTTGCGTATTCAAAGCACAGTTGATACAGGAAAGCTGGCTTTCTGTTTTCCTTAATAATGCATAAATGTCATTCACCTTTAACTGGGATTAATTCTCCCTGTGTAACAGAGGAGTAGGATTTCACTTAGTGCTTTGTAGCGGCACTGTTACAGAAGAGCTGGGTGCAGTGTGTGCCGCACTGGTGATACAAAATGAGATGTGCAGGTGTCTGGGTAAGCAGGCATCCATCCCTTCTGTGGCACTACATCAAAATCAGTGTAAAGTTGCTGGGAGGAGGAGGAACAAGTTTCTTGCCTTGAGTGGAAAGAAATTAGGAATTTGGTGCTCATTCCTTCATGCCTGAGTTTCTACCCATACTCCTGTTTGTGGCAGGTTTGTATCCTGTGCCCTTAGGGCTGTTTTAGGGAGCAGTTAATGAAATCACTTAATTCCCATATGAGCTGCGTTACCGCCTTCCTTTCTGGAATTAAAATGATGATACTGGATGGAAAAGGTTATGTGCACATAATGCAGGAATGGGTGCTCCGGGCTTGGGTTGCATGGAAACTAGGACTAACTAAACATATCATTGCAGGAATTGATAAACTGATTCTTATGGTCCCTTTGGATCCTGGCTTTGGGCTGCAAGCTTCCCCTCAGATCTGCATTCGCTCTTGTGTGTTGGTATTTTTGTGAACAGTAAATATGGTAGCACAAAAAGCTATTAACGGCAGTCTTGCTAATCAGAGATTATAAACGTATTTTCTTAAGTACCCACTGTACTGATTGTTTTAGAAAATCAATGCCTTTAGTGCTCAAGAAAAATATTTGTGTCACAGCAGTTTTCCGTTTAACTTCAAGCATCTTCACTCATATGAAATATGCACGTGAAAGACATGGTTGCATTACTCTGCACAAAAGTACGTCTTAGCTGATTACGTACATCCTCTTCTGTTAAGGTTATTTTGATAAGGTGCTTAGTATGGTTTATTTTCATGACTTCATGCTCCAAAGATGTTATGGCATCTTACATCTTACTTCCCCTCCCGTCTTTGCATAGAGGATTATAACAAAACAATAGATTTTGTTTTGTCATGTGTCAGAAGACACATGTCAGACTAAATCTCCTCATTAAAGTGGCTTGATATACCCTTGTCATAGTATTGTATCTCATTGTTGATAGCTCTGGATGCCCAGTTTCCACAGGTTTTTGATTCATTTGTGCAAAGCTCCTGTCACGCTATCAGAAATCTAAACACGTTACTGTATAACTTCCCTTATAGGAAATCATTGTGTTGGGGAAGGTTGGATGAGTGTTAAACATTCAGCTTTGCATCATGAGAAAGGAATATAATTTACAGTACCAGATCTAACTGTGTCTAAAGTGCCTCTGTTCACTGAGGGTGTGCTGAACCTTCTCGTGGGCATTCCCATTTAGAAACACGTGAACTGGGACTTGGCAGCCTTCAGCAGTGCTGAAGGACTTCACCGTTGTTTGCACACAAGGCCATATAACATGCCAAGTAATGACTGCATGATGTAGCAGATTTTTATCAAATACCCAAGTTATTCTTTCTGAATGCTGACCCCTTTCTGATTGGGAATGTGATGCTGACCACCTGGGGCAAGCAGTGAGGACTCAACATGTCCATGGTGCAATTCCACTGAGGTAGTGCTGTGGCACCAGAAAAGAGCTCAACGACAAGCGCGCGACACCGTGACCAAAATATTTAGCAATTGCTTTAGTTTTCCTCTGAATGTGTTCCTCCTTTGAGGTTTTTCCTCTCTGTGAGCTCTCACTACCTCTTTCTACACCATTTTTTATGCTTTGTGTTGGTGTGTTCTTGCTTCTTGAGCAAGTAGAAGGATGGAGGAAGAACAGGGGTTGCTTAGTGTGTGCTGTGATGACAGTGTGTCTGGGAACTGAAACAGTCATTAGCAAAGTTTTTGCTGTCATTTACGGATAACCTGGAACATTTAGTAGATATTTGAGGTCTGGTCCCTTGGAGTTCTGCACCTTCATATTGGTCTGA
>NW_010205402.1:7743-12300 GCF_000695765.1 Mesitornis unicolor | reverse complement strand
CAGCAGGAAGAGAAAAGATCACCAAACAGGATCATGTCCTTACCACTCTTCCTCTGCCTGCCCTAGCATAATGAGGAGCATTCCCAAAAACATTCCCATCCAAGGAGGGGAAAACCTTCTGTTGAGAATGACAGAGGTGTGAGTCTTTCATGGGTGGTCAGTGAGATCTGACACCCGAAGCAGTAGTGGTCTGTCCTTTTCTATCTCTTTTGTAGCTTTGCTGAGAGAACAGAAGGATTTGCTTCTTTCTGAGAAACCTTACGGCATACCCAGGCTTGTGGAAGGGCTGTGGTTCAATGGGACAGGCTCACTCTCCCACCATGGAGTAGCAGAGTGGGGCAAAGTTGCTGTGTCATATGATTGAGGGGTTGGCTCCCCACTAATCGAGTAGATATCTGAGTCTTCCTTCCCCTCCCCAGAAGCATCCAAGGGCATTAGTGCTGGGGTTTTATTTTGGGGTTTTTTTTGGTAGCTGACTGACTTGTCTTGTTACTGGTACAGATCCTAAAGCAGATGTGTGCAGTGGTGTTACCTGTCCATGTGTAGCCAGGAAGCATTGGTCTGTCTGCCTACACCTCACCCCAAGAGCACTGCGGTGCACTTTTAGCTCTGAACAATGAATAATGAGTTCTTCTCTAAAAATGTGAGGGCTTGAATGGTGTTTTTGTAAAAGACGGGATTTGGATTTGGCTTCAGATTTTTTTGAGGAGGTTCTTTTGGGTGGGAGGCAGTGTTTGTGTAAAAAATTTTTAACAGCTACCCTTCGTTGCATTGGTAAAACCTGCAATGGATTTCCATCACAAATTTTCATAATATTAACACCTTTAAAGATCTTAAAGATGTCAATAGATTGCAAATGTCCCTTTCATTCAAAACACTGATCAGTCGTTTACGTTAAATAAACACCAAAACCGGAACAAACTGAAACAGAGAACAAAACGCTTCTGTCTTCTGTGTGCACGTGGTTCTCCTGGCTCTGCTGAAATGCTGACTTTGGTTGCGGTGGGGCAGTTAGGTCATGAGAACACTGGCCTTGAAATGGGAAAGGGAAGATAGGTATTGCTCGTTACTCTAGTCTTCCTGGTCTGTAACTTGTGTATGAATGAACGTAACAAAATGAGAACAGTCACAGCTACCAGTTTGGGGTTTTTTAATTGGTGAAATTTAACATTATGCACTAGTGTGGGCTGAAGTTTGCTAAGCTGAGAGAGGAAACCAGCTTAGGAGTACGTGGTTTCTCAACTTCTGTTTGAATTTGCTTCCTTGCACGGTAGAGAGTAGTGCTGCTCTCTTCTCGTTCTCAGGCTGGGTAGATGAAAGCAAGTTCTGGAAAAGTCGGTCTTCTGATAAGTCATGGCTTTTAGCATGACAACGTTTATACGTTTTCATATGATAACTAAAGATTTCCAAGATATAATTTGTAATCTGCAGGAATTTGAAAACACCGTTGGTATTTTTCAGGCCACAGAAAAATATATTTTTCCTCTATATAAAAATACCTTTGAATTTTTATCATATGTATTTGGCTGTTATTTAATATTTAATTTTGCAGTGTGAGAAGTGCTCTGGGCCTAAGTACTTCTGTGCTTAAAATCAAACGAGTGATTAAGTGCTTTGCTTTTTAATATTCGGTCTTAGTTTTAAATCCATAATATGAAGATCTGAAAAGGCACCACATCAAAAAGACACCTGTGTATTTTTAAAAACTAGTTCGCGACTGTGCTCATCATATTGGATAGTAAAAAAAATCTTGAAACATTGAAGAAATGTAGAAGCTTTAAACTGAACTGTTCTTCTTGGTTAGAAAAAGCTATTAAAGAGTCCGTTTTCATTCATGTGAGAGTCTTCAGTGGGATACCTCTTTGGAAATTGGGTATTGTTGCTTGTTGTGCTGGAAGAGCAGTGAAGAGAACAAGAAGCGGTATTTTGTTGTTTGCGTAGAACTGTTGCAATTTCATAGTGTCGGGGAGAAAAGATACATGGGGCTGTAATTTGAAACTGTGCTGATTTCGAAGGAGGTAATAGGATCTCAGCAGTAGGTGTACTGGAGATGCTACAGGGGTTCGGGGTGGTTGCCCCCATGAAATAACAAGTACACATTTATTTAAAAAAATTATTAAATACTTCTTTCCTCCCCTCCCAGAAGTGAATGTAGACCAGAGAAACTGCCATCGCATTCCTTTGAAATCGATCATGAAGATGTGGATAAGGATGAAGTATGTATTCTGGGTTTTGGTGGGCTTTTATCCCTGGGGAAGAGTTATTCATTGCTTTAGTATCAAATAAAGAATGATAGTGGAGGTTCATTACCCCATAGGAAATATTTCCTGTTTTAAATAGTTCTGCAGTTAGTGGAACACCTTTGTCTCTTATATCATCATATGCACAGCAGGCACATTGATAACATCTTATTTTTAAAGAAATGAAAGGATGATTATTTGTTGTCAAGCAGATATTCACACATTACAGTTTTCTTTTGTCTTAGGATTCAAAAAGCAAGTCCATGCAATATTAATCGTGTCTTTCACGCAGGATACAACGTCCCACTCATCTTCAAAAGGTGGTGGCAGTGGTGGAGGAGGAGGAGGAGGAGGAGGAGGATTAGCAGCAGGAGTTTACAAGTCTGGATGGCTTTATAAAGGGAATTTCAACAGCACTGTAAACAATAGCATTACTGTTCGGGTAAGGGAACAGCATTATTCTTTCTTTATTCCATTTGGATTTATCTCGCTTGTTTGCCATTGTCATTTAGCTCTTTACATCTCAGGTTTGATTTCATTACTTCAAATTATAGTAAAGTAATATTGCAGTCATCTGCAAAGTAGTGCGATTGAAGTGCACTTAGGAGTTGCCTGTTATTTAAAACCTGTGACTAAAATATCAGTGAAAATAATTTGCAGTACAACGGCTGTAATTCTTTTATTTCTTTCCCCAACTTCAGTCATTCAAAAAGCGCTACTTCCAGCTGACACAGCTGTCGGATAACTCATATATTATGAATTTTTATAAAGATGAGAAAATATCAAAGGAGCCGAAGGGATGTATTTTCTTGGATTCTTGTACAGGAGTTGTACAGGTGAGTTTCAGTTTATTTTCTTGTATTGTTTGGGTGTTGGATAAATTATAAAAAGCAAGTAGAACACCACATACATAAATGGAATAGTGGTCTCATTAGCAGTTTCATTAAACAAAAACAGTTTTACTCTTTAAATCGGTGCAAGTGCTCACACCGACAGGTTACAAAACCCACAGTTGACTTGTGGTAGCAGATCATGCGTATGCTCTTTGCTCGTGGCACACTTGAGAAAAAATATTAAATATTTCTTTTCACCGCAATTACTTTCTTAGCTGCCAGATTTTACTCCAGGTTTATTAACAGCATGCTTGCCTGTTGTGGGTTAGAGAGACTCGGGTTACAAAGCATCAGCTGTTGAACAAGTGGTAAATCAATCCTGTATCCTGAGCTTCCTTGAAGATCATCACTTTTGGAGGTGATAGAAAGTCTTAATTGCAGCAGGCAGGACAGAGCCTTATTGTTTATTATGGCTTGGAAAAGTACAAAGCCAGAAGTGTCTGACACTACTTTTTTTGTTGTTGTTCCCCCCAAGATGGAGTTCTTAGCTTTGTTCCCCCTCTTGCTCTGCCTTTCCTCTGTTATGTTACTGTAGTTCTCTTTTTTCTTTTTCCTTTCTTTTTTTCTTCATTATAAAAAAAAGATGTTGTATTGACGAGTGTTTTACTTTGGTTGATCTAGCCCCATGTGTCACTAAGTAAGGACAGTCTTTTTTATTAGCTATACTTTATTCTTGACTACTTAACCAGTAAATATTGGTGCCAGTGCTAGTGCAGACTGATTTTGAGGGCTTGCTTCAAAAGAAGCCTTTCAGGTAATGCAAGGGAATACCCCTGATAAACACAAGCTGAGGACTCTCTCCTTCACCCCTAAACGGACCCTTTGCCGCAAGAAAAATAATCAGTGAGTAATTCACTCTGGGAACAAATATTTGCTAACAGCATCCTGCAGAACCTCATTCCTGCACGCAGGAAAGTACCCAGCTCTGCAGGGAGTGACTGTTTCCCCTGTGTAGTTCAAAAGTGTGTGGTTTGTTGGGTTATTTTTCCAAACAGGTGTAGGACAGGATGGAGATAAATACGCGGAAGGACACTGATGTTTGCCTGTGTCAGTCCATTACCTTGAGAGACCCTAACAGGTAGCTTGCAAATGCAGCTGAAGCCATAGAGGAAATTCTTATATGGAAATCCTGTTTACAAAGTACTGCTTGCTCCTGCTTTCTGACAGTGTGTGCTTTCTTTTAAGATGGGTTTCAGCCAGAAATCTAGTTAAGCTCTGAATGTCCCTGCAGTGTGGTTTTAGATACAGATTTAATGCTATCCCAGAGGGTGCCTTTTCTGCTGTGTTCATTCTGATGACACTCCATGATAGCAGAAATGTCTTGATTGCAAGATTTCTGGCCTTTTCGACTAACCTCTGGCAAAAAAAGCCCAAGAAATCCTTGAAATCCTTCTCCTGAACTTTAATAGCTGCCTTCTACAGCA
>NW_010205402.1:0-7712 GCF_000695765.1 Mesitornis unicolor | reverse complement strand
TTCCTGCAAATTATCCCAGACTGTTTGAACTGTATCCTCTTGCCTACCGCCAGGTTTTGTAATTGTTCTTTGCTTAACATTTAGGATAGGATGCACAAATTTATGAGTTATCTTCACTAGCAAGAAGTGAGAGTCTTAGCCAAGGGGGTAACAGTGCAAGTATCATCAGCTGTCAAAGTCTGTGATGAACTTGGAACCATAGGGCTGATAGCCAAAACCTGACTTAGAGTTGCCGTAGTGCAGAGAGACCATAGAATGTGACTGAAGAGTTGGGTAAAACTGAAGATTCAGAGGAAAACTGTGATGTGAAAGTTCTGATTTAATGAGTTTTAATACCACCATAAATCATTTAACTCTCTATGAATTACTTTGAGTTCCTATTTCATAGAGGTTGGATGTTTAAATTGTAGTAAACATCCTGGAGAGATCGTCTCCAGATAAAATACAAAATACTTCCTAAACACTTCTGCTATTTTGGAAGAATGACCCTGCAGGCATTAGATTAGCCTGATGTTTCATTTATAGCTCATTCACAGTTTATTTTTGAATCTTGTATTATTTCCTTCTGGAAGAAATCTTAAACTTGAATTTAAGTGTTTAAGATTACAAGTCAACCTCGAGATCCGTGTGCCATATGGAAAGACTTACAGAGAAGCAAACTGAGAAATGGAACTTCCTTTTTTTTCCTGTTAACTGATCAGGAGGACAATAGTTGACTTTAGATTTGAAACAAACACTTTGCTGTAGATCTCATCTGCTTGCCAGAAGTCTGAAGCGCAGATGAAAAAGTGGATATTGAAGTTTTCCTGCCCTAATGTTCTTAAGATTCAGCACGTGAAATGTATTCCTCTATTAGATAATGTCTGATAGTGTTTCAGTACCTGATTTAAATGTCTTGGCCATGTCTGTAAGGGGAAGTACATAATATAGACAAGAAGTGCCTTCATTTTAATGATCTTTGTACCTTCTGAGGATAAATAGAAAGGTAGCATTTTTCTTTACAGAATATGCATAAATGGGTATACATAATCCACTTGTACAAATAATCTATCTCGGAAAGTTTTGAGTGGCCACTATCTAAGAATCTTGGCATAGTTTTGTTCAAGTTCTAGCTCTTTGTCAAGCCCTCATGTTATATCAATAAAAACAGGTTTCAGTGAAATTTTAGTCCTTGTTTTATATTAATTTGAATGTATGCAGTGATTGGAAGAGCAGAGTTATTTCAGGATCAAGAAAAATATTGGACACCTGAGAACCAAGTGCCTATTCTTACCCTGTGTTGGGTGAACTAACGTTTATATCCCTGAAAGAATATTCACCTCAATAAAGTTCTTGAAAGGGAAACTATTTCCTATCAAGCAGATTTCCAGTAGCAGAACTAAGAAATAACACACACGTGCGCACATATACACGCACAATCCCAAGCCAGCTTGAAAAGCCAAGGGTTGAATGACTCTGTTGGCCTGAGTAGCTGCAGAAGGCATTGTTCAGACTTTACTGATTTCTGAGGTGGGTCATGACATGTAATAGCAGGTCTGGAGCAAGTGATTAACAACAGATTGAGTAGGAATCTTCTAAATCATCTCTGCTGCTGGAAAAAGAAACGTTTTTGGAACTTTATTCTCAGTGTCTTGGGTTCTTGGTCTCCTCCTCTGCTAATCAGTATCAGATTTTGCCTCTGTTCCTCTTAAATAAAAATACCATAATCATCTTACCATCTGGCCTAGAAGCTATTCTTAGTATCTTGTTGATATAAGACTGTACTGAGAAATAGTTATAGTCTGTAGAACTACAGGATACCATTGTCATTTTATTTGAGACTTACTAAAGAAGAAACAAATTGAGTGAATTGGCCAGTTACGGGGGGGATAAATTGGTTTTCATTTGTCAGCATCACTTTAAGATTAGATGTGTAAATAAAGCGATGTCAATCTTCTGGTATATTGAAAGGCAAACAGTGTCACTGATGTCCATAGTTAGTGGTTGTAAAAGTTCGATGAAGTATTATGGGGTAAGACGCATCAGTGTTCTGTCAGACTTAAGCAAGGAGAGACAAATAGGCAACTGCCTCCATAAGACTAAAATATAAAAGCCTGACTAATTTGATAAACTTGAGGAGTGAAGTGCATTATATTAGATCACATCACTTTGTTTCATCTTGTTGAGCTGTTTCAGTAACTAAGCACCTGTTAATTCTTCTCCCAGAAATTGAGGGATGAACCATCTACTGCAGGGAAAATCTGGTGGTACAGAATGGATCTTGGAACTCAGTCTATGTGCAGTATACTGGGCATTGGTTCTTAATCCATACTTGAAAAGAATAGCATTGCAATGACTGGACTCACCTTCTGCTTCCTGCAAAGAATTGTTGAAATTGCCTCTGTCATTTTTAAAATTCTTCTACTACAAAGGCTGCAGTGGGAAGTACCCATTATAATCTTTTCACATGGAGGAATTTGTCCTATTGCAGTCTTCTGGAGAGATTTCCTGATCAACTTCTGCTCCATGTTTAGACTCATACCATCCGGAATCTCTTTCAGAAAAATATAAAAAGTGTAAAAGTATGTAGAAGTGTTTTCGTTCTAACCACAATGTCTAACTTCATTAGATGCCCAGAATCTGTTACCAAAACGTAGCTCTTCAGCAGTATCTGTAAATATCTTGAAATAGAAGATTTTAGAAATTGTTTGCAATTAGCTTTGACCTATTCAGCTCCAACCTCAGCAGTCAAGGATGACCACATGCTGACTTTGCTTGCTTGCTAGTTTGGATTTGATGAGCTCGGTCCTGTTCCCATCAATCACATATTCATATGACTTGGTACCACTTAGTGTCTCTTTGAGTGTCTGGTGTGCTGCTAAGGTTTAGGAGACTTGGGCTTTAGAGGTGTTCTCTCCAGACAACTACATCTCATGTAGCAGTTCTGTACTTCTCCGTCAGGGGTCTTTCATCACTGAGAGGTACTCCCTATTTTAGTTTGAAGTGTTACTCTTCATAGTCTTAGATTTCCGTGACTAAATAGGAGACTTATGTTTTGCCATGGAAGATTTTAGATGCACAAAGACCCAACAATAAATTGACACATACTTGTGTTAATATCGCACTAGTTGGATGCTCTTTAAAGTCACTGAATTTTGCTTGAGTGTTATTTTTACGGAGTAGCCGTATACAAGTCCATCTTATGGATGCCTTTTTCAGTGCCTTGTTATAATTAGTTCTAGTGTTTATTTTTCTTTTTCTTTTGTTCCAACAGAACAACAGGCTTAGGAAACATGCCTTTGAGTTGAAAATGAATGACCTCACATACTTTGTGCTGGCAGCTGAAAATGAGCAGGATATGGATGACTGGATTTTCATTCTCAACAAAATACTGCAAATAAATCCAGAGGGAAACATTCAGGAGAGGAAGAGCGCAGATCTTACTGATCTGAAACTTGGTGAGAGTGAATAGTCTCTTGCATTGTTGCTTTTTGTTGTTGTTGGGGTTTTTTTAATCAAATGCAATAAAACGGACCTTCAGACATCACTATGGAATCATTTTAACTGCCTGAGCCTGTAATGGATTCTGCACCTATTGATTTCTGATGAAGCTGCACCAGTCTTTTGGCAGTCCCTGAGCAATGTCAGCTAACTCCCCACAGATCATTTTCAGAAGGCTGTGGGGGAGGTAAAGCTGCTCCCCACGAAGTCAGCAGGAGCTGTGTGGCTCTGCTTTGCATATGCAGCTCTTTCAAGTATAGTCCTCTCTGTCAATGACCTTGCTAGTACTTAGTGTTTTACTGTCTTGAGAGTCTGAAGGTTTTAAAGAGTTTTGTGCTGGAGAGAGGTTAGATCAGTTTTTCCCAGTGTTTTGTTTTCTTTAAAAATCTGGAGCTAATAATTAAAAGAAATCCTATTCTTTCCCTGGAAGCTTACTGACTTTTCATTTCTTGCTTTTGTGAGTTTGTTTATAATTATGCTTTCACTGTGGAAGAAAGAATTGGATGCTCTGTTATACTGCACTCTTCATGTGGCAGTAACTCATTCCTCCACATAATGAATCCATGTTCAGTTTGGATGAACCCCAGCTGAAATTCTAAGACTGAAAGCACTTGAAACCTTAATACAAATTTGAACTACTTATGCTCTGAGCTGAATCAAAGGTTTGAATCCACATGCATCTGACTCTTGGGGAAGTTCAGAGCTAATTGAAGGCTTTAGCCTGGTGTTTATAATAAATTCTGATTTCGGAGGAGCAGGATACTCCTTGTATAGCCAAAGATGTTTTTATAATTTGGAGTCACAGGAGATTTGCACTTCAGAATCAGAGAAGTACTTTTGAAAATTCCACCCATAAGGGATATTAATGAAACAGGAAGAAATATGTGCGTAAAAGGTCAAAGACATAAGGCTAACAGAAAACAGAAGTTTCTACTGGTAAAAACCCTGGTAACAAGCAACAGGAATGTGATAGGGAGTTAACTTGTCAAAGGCAGGATGCTTTCTTGGCAGAAGAGCTCTAAATGGCTGTAATGACTTATTTCACATTGGGCTGAATTACCTAGTGAAAGCAGAACAGTGCCTAGCGAGCTCAGTAAAGCAAAGGGGTTGTTGTGTAGGGCTGTTTTCTGGATCCACAGATTTGCAGATCAAGGAGTCCAGGCTATAACCCTCCCCTTCCCAAAGAGCAAGTCAGGTCCCGCCTGTCTCACTGAAGACTCCCTTTACTGAGAGTCCAGAGTCTTTCTGTTGACATAAACCATCAGTGTTGCCTCGGAAGGGACTGAGAAAGCAAAGGAAGGTGTCTTTGCTGTGGGCAATGAGTATTTGTCATGGATGAATGAGTCAGATGTTTCACTGAGTAGACTCAGGCCTCTTGTTTGAAAGCTTAGATGTAGACTAAGTTACAGTAAGCACTAGTGGGAGATGAGGTTGAGGAGGACAGAGGTTTACATTAGTATCTCTTCCATTTGTTAGCCTGGTGACAGGGAGTAAAACAGCATGAGGATAGATTTTCTCTCTTTTTTTTTTTTTTTTTAAACCCAGCAATAATAGTCAGTATAATAAAAACATCTGTGTAATTAAATATTTCTTCTTTTCAAGACCCTGCAGAAGTTTCACTGACTTGCGATTGCACTCAGGAAGAGACTGATTCTTCAGAGAACAACTTGCACCCAGACTTCTCGAAAGTAAAGGATGTTATATTTATCTTTATAAGCTTAGTGGAAAGTTCTAACTAGCTGAAAAATGCCTGCCAACAGATTATCATTAATATTGTGAAAGGTTTGAAAATACAGCCAGTCCACTGTGATTGTTAGAGCCATGACAAATAGCAGGAATAGTTTTCTTTCTGAACAACTGGTAGTTTTGCTTAAGTGAGAAAAACTTAACTGGACTTAAAGAAGGTAGGTGCTCCCTAGAGTGGTTTGATTTAGTCCTGCAAAGTCAGTAAGCATCTGGTCCCTGCAGTTATCTGTGAAATATTTACTCTTTTTAACTGCATTTCAGCCCTTGGAGAGCTGAGATTTCCTGTGTGACTTGCAAGGAAATGAGCTGTGAACTGTTCATCATCTTCTGTAATTTCATTGAAAGATGCATGTGGTATCAGGGGAGGTGTTTTGTCCTCTGCATCTCATGACCTGCTTCATGTGGGTGAGATAATTGTAGATGGTGCTAAGAAACTTTTCTGATGACAGGCTAGATTGGAAATATTTCACTGCTTTTTCTTAAACAGATGTATGAACTGTTCGTAATCTTCTGTCAGTGAGCTACTATAGAAACTTTATATCTACACAGCCAAATGCTATTGAGGGATGTTACTCCCACAGATTTGAGCTGAAAGCTGTATATGCAAGTGAGGACAGAGTATAGTCTACATTTTACCGTAGGTTGTGTTGATACGTATGAAGTAGTCACCTGGTATTAAAAAGAAAACCAAATCAAACAAACCCAAGCACAAAATCAATGCAAAACAACCAACCAACCGGATAAAATGTAACTGAGTTTTTGTATGAAGAACAGCAGTATTATCTGATCATCTTGTCTGTGAAAGGACACTTTCCAATGGTTTGATTAATGCAAATATTTCAAAGGTATCTTAACGATATCTCAAAGACCACTGGTAGCCTGCAAGGCTAAAATAGATGGTCTGTATGTTGTGTGATGCTTGTATTGCCCTTTATATGGTTCATTCCTGTGCCCCCCGCCTTGCTCTATAGGCTTGGCTGCAGCAGTGATCTGTGGCCTGTCCCTCACCCCCACGGCAAGTAAATCTCCTGACCCATCAGGTCTCCCCATCAGGACCTGCTTCTGCAAGTCAGCCTGTGGGCGCTTTAGGAAGTGAACACAGAGCTCATGGTCTTGCTGTGCTGCTTCTGCATGCTACTTAATGTGTATCAGCAGCATCGTGCTGTTGTGATAAATGCAAAATGTTGAATGGGACCTGAACA
The DNA here is from genome assembly GCF_000695765.1 of Mesitornis unicolor. Lineage (NCBI taxonomy): Eukaryota > Metazoa > Chordata > Aves > Mesitornithiformes > Mesitornithidae > Mesitornis > Mesitornis unicolor. The sequence continues at coordinate 1,284 of NW_010205402.1, read as the reverse complement.
ACATCCACTCTTCTGACATCTTACACAATAGATTTGTTAGTAACATGTACGAACTTGTATTACTTCACTGATCTATTTTGGGGTTCCTTAGAAGTATATCATGGCCTGAAAATCTGTGCTTCACAAGCATATAACCTTCAAAGAGTGTTTGAAGATACTTTGGAAGAAATACTGCAGAAATGAGAAGTGTTGTTACAAGTGAAACATTGATCATGCATTTGGAAGTCTAACAACTCTGGATTTCTGTTCTTGGGCAGAAAACTAATTTATTATCTGTCACCACAGTACATCGCAGAAACAGAAGAAACGGTGAAAGCCTCTCGAAATGCAGAGCGACTAAATCTTTTCTCTTTGGATCCTGATATAACAGTAAGTAATTTTTATATATCTATATATCTGTATCTATCTATCTATATATATAGATGTATATATTTAGAAGTTTTAAAAAACAGGTGGTCTGAGCTGACTGGGTTAGCTAAGCCACTGGAGTGGACTGGAGTTCAACAAGCAACTGGGTATATCCGACAGTTCAGCTTTGAAGGGTGAGGGGAGCTATCTCTAGTCCGTAGGGATTTCTGTATAGACTGCACCCCTATTGGATCACAGAATGGTTGATGGATGGAAGTGACCTCTGGAGGTCATCTAGTCCAGTCTAGCTAAGATTTCAATCATTAAAGCAAACTGAAAATACTACAGAAGCAGAACCATCTCTTGGAATGTTACGAGAGCAGTGGTTTTATTCATTACACTGAATTTGACTACAGAAATGTGAATTGATATAAAAAGCAATGGGAAGAAGGTACAGCTGGAGGTACAAAAGGCTATTTGTGGGGAAAAAAAAGGTTTAGCTGGAAATGTAGGGTAGTAGGTACAAAAGGCTATTTGTGGGGAAAAAAAAAGTTTCGCTGGAAATGTAGGGTAGCGCATGTTGCTTTTCTTTTTATCTTCAGCTTGCTTATCATTGGTGTCAGAGTTCACGGTTCAAAGAATGTTACTCCTTTCACTGAATGTACATTTGCTGGTGATTTAACTGGAGAGTGTATTTTAATTAAAAAGAAGACTGCATTGACATTACATCAGTATCCATTCAAACTTGAACCTCTTGTCAATCAACTGGAGTGCTATTATTAAAAATATTAACTGAATTGAAATGGTGTTTGGTGTATAAATAAGGGGAAAGGAGGGGAAAGGTCTGAAATCTAATCTTAAAATGTGTTGTTATAGTCTGAAAATATGAGGTTGTTTAATATATGCAGGCTCAACACAAGCCAGCAATGTGCGCTT
>NW_010205401.1:2889-26976 GCF_000695765.1 Mesitornis unicolor | reverse complement strand
GTGCTTCCCTCTCATTAAAGTTATGCTGCATTCAAACTCAACTCTCTATTTCTTTTTCCTTGTAAGTAACTCACCAATCTGAGAAATCTATAAGTGTCTGACTGGAGAACCAGGGCCCTCGTTACATTATGGCGCTGTCTTTGGTGGGGGAACACAAATCTCACATCACATCCATTGGTATTTGCTAGGAGCATCAGTTGGCAGAGAATCAATGGGTAAATCAGCTGATGCCTTCCTAGAAACACGACCTAGTGGCAGTCACGCTCCTCTTGACCACAGGAACGTAGAGCATCAGTTTTAATTAACTGTAAGGTAGTAATTCATCCATGTGAAGGGCACTGGTTGTTAGATTTTTCTTAAAGAAACCCTGACTGTGTGGATTTGTGTGTACACATGCCCTTCAGCTCTCTCTTGACTTGCTGCTCGCTGCTCCTCTTAATTGTTATGAAGATACTTTCCCATAACATGACTCATCCCCATGGGTCTGGTCGGACAACTCTGCTGACTCACACGAAGCACATGGATGTGTCCGTGTAAGACCTAAACGTGAATAAGGGAAAGGACAAGAGGTACAAGAACAATAAATATAATTTACTGCTGCCTCTTCCTTGCCTCTGAAGGGCTGGAAAAGCAATGGAGAGAAAAGCAAGGCAGAAGCAGTGATTCCTTACAGGTTTTTTCTGCCAGCGAAAGCAGCAGTGGGCAGGGATGTGAATCACAGATCTCTACTCAGATTTTAAGATATCGGGAAGAAGCTCTTTCAACACCGTGTCTGTACTGACAGAAGTGGCTACACTGGCTCACTTAAAGCTATGTCTACAGTGTTTATGTGAGCTGTCGACACAATTTTCATGTCAACATAGACATGACTTTACAGTTTATTATATAATTGGATTGCCTTCAATTTATCTTTCCTTTTTTCTTTTCTTTTCTTTTCTTTTCTTTTCTTTTCTTTTTTCTTTTTCCTTTCCTTTTTCCTTTCCTTTTTTTCTTTTCTTTTTCTTATCAGAAATCTTACAATATGTCAACATAGACATGACTTTACAGTTTATTATACAATTGGATTGCCTTCAATTTATCTTTTCTTTTTTCTTTCCTTTTCTTTCCTTTTCTTTCCTTTACTTTCCTTTTCTTTCCTTTTCTTTCCTTTTTCTTTTCTTTTCTTTTTTCTTTTCTTTTCTTTTCTTTTCTTTTCTTTTCTTTTCTTTTCTTTTCTTTTCTTTTCTTTTCTTTTCTTTTCTTTTCTTTTCTTTTTTCTTTTTCCTTTCCTTTTTCCTTTCCTTTTTTTCTTTTCTTTTTCTTATCAGAAATCTTACAATACTTCCTTCCTCTTAACATATATGTCCCTAAAGTTTTCTTCCCCTCCTATTTGGGCTACTTTATGAATTAGAATAAAAACATGGAAGTGAGCGGCTTTGGGACCGGGTGCTGGTGTCACATCGCACCTTAATTCACACCAGGTATTTTGTATTTTCGTGCCTACAGATTTTTCAGCCTGGATGGTTCCTCTGGACAACATGAACCAGAAAATAATACCCAGTACTTTACCTCTATTCCATAATCTCTCTTTAAATTATCATACAACTTCTGACTGAACACCCACTTTTTGGTTTAAATTCAGTAAGGAATCACTCTGCAAATTATTTCAACGATTAGTTATAATTAAATGCTTGCACGTTCTTCCTTCTCTAATTACAACGTTGCCTAAGTAGGGAAATCTCCCCCTTTGCACTTGCTTGCAAGAGCTGAAATATCTTCTTGGTCTTATTTTGCAGAAAGCATCCAGCACATTTGATGTGTTTATTTTAGTGAAGCTCATAAGAAGGGATATAAAACCATAAAGCATTTCTTCAAGGAGAAAGGCAATCAAATCCCCTTTATTCAGTGGAAAAATGGGAGATGAAGTCATCATCTTACATTGCAACAAAGGCGACGGAGATTAGTTTTAATCTCTGTTTAAATTAGTTTTAAAACCCCACTTTCCAATTGCAGGAGCAGCTGGGTGCTGACAGATTTACAAGTGACGTGATGGATTCCTAGCACTGGGATGCTCTCAAGAACAGCTTGACCAAACCTTTTCCAGGAATAATTCAGGAGTGAGTATAAATTGGGCAACCTCACCACTTCTCTTCCACAAAGATTTCCTGTAATTCTCTTTCTTCCCCAATATTTTTGGGCTCTTGGCATTGCTCGCCACCATTTTTGACAAACATTCACCTTCTCAAGCTATTCATATTAATTTAATTTACCTGTTCCCAACAGTATTTGTTACTTCATGGGTTTGAAGTCTTTTAACTTGTACAATTACTTCCTTATCATGGGAGGATACATGTAAAGAAATACATGCAAATAAATACATGTAAATAAATGTAAGTAAGACAATAAATGCAGCTATGATGTGAAAGTTGGGCTCACTCAAAAGCTCCCTCTGGAGTCTGATTTTGGGACTTGCCAGCCCAAACACGCACACGTTGAACAGTTTCTGGGTTTGTTTCCATACATACACAACATTTTTGCTTATTATTTTGCAACTTCTGCGCTATCAATCATCTCCTGGAAGCAGAGCGATTTTGGAGGATCCTCTAGGCAAGAGCACATTGGAAATATTCTGAGGAAATGCTTTGCAGACATCCACTAATGTTTTATACATGCAAAGTGTTGTGGCGCTATGATGTTAATAACAGGCTGCCAGTATTAAACTCCACAGGACTGAATCATAGCGTCACTTTGAAATATATATGTCAGGGCCAACCGTGTGATTTTCTGAATCAGACAATGAGAAACACCTTGGGAATTTGGCTCTTTTTTTGTTGTTATTATTATTAAAAGCCAGCTCTGCATTTGTTATCCCAATCATACTATTTAAAACAAGTTGGCCAAATACTCACCTTTCCAAATCAGGGCACATTTGTTCATTTAAACAGTATTAGATCATGATAAAACAGGCGAGTTTCCTGCAGAAGTCTTCTCCACACTCATTTTCCTGATGCAGCTGTGACCATAACCACCGTGAAAGGGACTGAGGGCAGAGTGGTTTATCCTGACCCAAATGGAGTAATTCCTACATCCCTCTCACCATCCCATTTTAATAAAAATGAGCTTTCTCTCTCATCTTTCTTCCTGGGCTTGGCCAGAGAAGATCTCTCATGCTACACTGGGGCTATGGCTGCCTCTTCAGGTGTTATATCCTTGCCTTGGAAGGGACTTGAACTTCACATGAGGAGCCAAAGCCACCATAAGCAATGTCCTGCCATGCTAGAAGTGCCTCTGCAAAGCAATCCTGACACTGCAGGCATGCAGAGCTTACAGTTTCTGTAAACACGTCCTAACAAGTTTTAAACCAGCAAGCGCACTTACTCCTAATACTAGGTTAGGCTCTAATGCATTCTTGGAGGTCATGATGTTAAGCAAGGAAAACAAACTCCTATTTTCTAAGGACCTGCGAGGGTGAGTCCTGCTGAGGCTTTGAGGAGCTGCAGCAGGACCAGGACTCCCGTGAGCACCCAAGCCCCGTCCCGTGGGCTGCATTCACACCATTGGGGCTGCAAGCACGGGTTTGACGTTTAAATCCTTGAAACTAAAGGAATTCGGGGACGGGACCGTGCAAGTCACGTGCTGGTGAGAATAAGGTAATCAACGCAAACAGTAAGCAAAACAATTACTGTAATTACACGGCAAATTTTGTTTGAGGAGTAATGGAACCTAATGCACAAATATGACGTTATTTTCTTGCATCAGCCTGGTGGTCCAGGAAGGTCTATAAAAACCACGCGTGATTCAGAAAGCTTCCAGCAGGTTCTCTTCGCTTCTCCTCCGGTGAACTGAGTAAGTTGGATTCTGATATGACTTGTTCTTCCTTCAAAAAAAAAAAAAGAAGTATAATTTTGAAATCTTTATGCTTACTTCAGGGCTGAATTTTGGATTCGTATTCTGCGATTCTGTACAGTATCCAGGAGTTTCTTTTCATGAAAGAGGAATTTGCTGATTTTTCGTTTGGAGGTTTAAAAATACATTTAAAATCTAGATAATATGAAAGACACTTATTTCCATTATTTTATGGAAATTTTAATGCATATAGCCTTTAGGTAGCCTTAAAATATCTCAGCCAGCAACGTATATCTGGCAGTATCGTTCTGACTTTGTGGCTTCCAATATTTTATCTGATTTTGGACAGAGGTATCATGCATTAATACTGAGATAGGCTATATAAATACTGAGACAGGCTGTATAAATACTGAGATGGGGAGATAGCTGCAGCCACCTTTTGGAATGGAGATACCCATTAAACGCGACGTCTCTGTGGATGTGGTCCTACACCTTCCCAGTCTGATTTTGGAAATGCCCCATGTGGGACCCTCTGGGGCACCCACTATGGGTTTGAATGGTCAGGGCTTTGCTAAACTGTCTGTCAGGACACCTACTGAAGAAATGGGGACCAGAAAATGTCTACTTAAGGTGTCGATCCCTTGGGAAGCTGCTTTGGGTGGTTTTCTTCTGCTTATGCAAAGCAGTGGTCTTTAGGATATGTAAGAATATATGATCCAGTGTAAATGTTTTGTGCTGTACGTTGTGTGTTCGGGTCTGGTTTGTAGCTGCCCATTTTCTCTGGCTTGTTTTCTTGCCGAGGGATTTGGAGGTCAACTCAAGAACATGGAATTAATCGATGTCGTAGAATGAAAGGGTGGGAACCTGGAGATAATGTTTGGCGTGGGGTTCAAGGTCAGGTGAAGTTTAGGTGAATAATGGGTATTTCAGCATTGCATCTAAAACAACAAAAGAAACCAAGAAAAATCACTTGAGTCAGGCTGAGCCCCACCCAGGCTTTTCTAATATGGAGCTCAGTTAGACAAAAAAATGTGTAATCACCTTGGCTGAAAACAAAATATTCTGTTCAATCTGAAACAACAGATTAACTAGCTCCTTCATTTGATGCTTGCATTTGAAATTTGGATTAGTTTAAAATGACATCCTGAAATGTGGCTTTATGAGGTTTTCCAAATTACCTCCCTGCTCTTCAGCTTATTTCAAAAGAAAAAACAGAAGGTGCAGAATTCAGTCGAGATTTGTGGACAGTTTTACTCCCTCTGGAGTTAAAATCCAGGACACCTGATTTCAGGTTTCTGCTGGGCTTTAGCTTTTCCTTTCTGATCTTGCAAAAGGCTTTATTTGTTTAATTTCACAAATGTGCTTGATACTAAATACACTGGATTAAAGCTGTCTGTTACAGAGTAACTGCACTAAAAATGTAGCACTCGATATATCTATGGGGTTGTCTCCCTCATGTACAACATAGGGATGATATAATTCCTTGTGCCTTTTGGCTGCTTAGTCCATTGTACATGTAAAGTCGGTACAGTAGAACCTCTGGTGTTTCCCATTTCTGCAATGCTTGGTGCTGTGTTACCCTCATACCCTAAAGGCCACAGAGGAGAAGAGCAGAGCACAGCAGAACAGGATGGGTATCAACCTACCCACCAACTTGTGTCTCTCCAGAGCTCACCTTAGCTTAGCTCAAGTGTTGATCCAGTCCTACCGGCTCCTTGGGTTTTACATTTGTTCCTTCCCATACCTTGCAGGTCTACAGCACAGCTAAAAGATGTCCTGCGAGAAAACACTGTGCGCCGAGCCGTGCCCTGTCCCGTGCGACGCGAAATGCCCCGAGCCTCGTGCCGCCGCCTGCAATGAGCCCTGCGTAATCACCTGCCCAGACTCCCGCGTCATCATCTTCCCACCTCCGGTGGTCGTCACCTTCCCGGGACCCATCCTCACCACCTACCCACAGGAAACTGTTGTGGGCTCCTCGGAGTCAGCCGAGCTGGCCGGTTCCTTGGAGTCGGGAGTGCCAATTGCTTCGGGAACGAAGGGCATCGAGTGCCTGGAGCCCTGCGTCAATCAATGTCCCCCACCAATAGTGACCAAGTGCGAGCCCACATGCGTCCCCCAGTGCGCTCCCCCATGCGTTCCCCAGTGTCCTCCCCCCTGTGCTCCCCAGTGCGTGCCGGAGCGCTCCTATACCTATTCCACCCGCTGGAAGCATCCTTGCCAGAGGGGTCTCTGTAAGAAGATCTAATCAGCTTAAAACAAAGAATAGTAACGGGAAAAGAACAAGCAAAGAAGCAAAAAGACAAGGCATGTGATTTACAGACTCAGCTACCGGAGAGAGAAGCACCTCCGAAAACCAGGACCCTACATTTAATTCCTATCTAGTGCTTTAGCTTAGATTAACGCTTTCTTTATTCTTGTGGCTTTGCATCTTACATCTCTGCTTTTAACTTTCTCTACCGAGTTTGACATTGACCGTGGCTTTAAAGCAAAGCACACGTAGGGATTTGAATGTCAGACTCAGCAAGAGTGAGGAAAGTGAAGATCTCGATGAAATGCGTCACGCTGGAGTGGGTAATTGGTTTTAGCTTTTCTTGTCTCTAGAAATATGCTCCTCCTAGTCTGCATTAGTCTTTCTGCAAATGTTTACTCCACTTTGCATTTACATTAAAATGCTGCTGCATCAAACCATTGGCCTTCTGAATCTCCTTTTTCCTCTGCTACTTATTTGCAATGTTCTTTTCGTGACACTCAGCCTTGTATAAAGGAGCTCAAGGTGGCCTCCAGACTCTTTCTAGACCACTCGAAACTTGGTGCCCAGGTAAAATTAAGGATTTGGTTTTGCTTGGCAGGCCCCTTTGTGAAAATGGGATTTCAGTCATATAATCCAGGTTGCAATCTGGAAACCAGAGAGCAGAAACCCTATTCATAGAGGAATGTGGTTCTGCATTTTCTAGGCATACACCTCTAGATTATAGCAAAATGTCGATCTTTTTAAAGAACTCATAACCAGTCCCATTTGGGGGCCTTGTTTTCTATAAATGAACTGAGCCAGATTCAAGATATTCTTCATATTTCTGCCTCAAAACCTTTCCAGCCTGCTTTTGCAAAGAACTCTTTTTTCTTGTGTAAGTGTTCACCCTCATGTGTGAACCTGCAATACCAGGTCCTTCCTTGCTCCTGGACGTCCCGGTTAAGGTCCCAGACACCTACGTCTGCCTGGCTGCTGCCAGCATTGGGTCTCTTTAGGACACCAGGTGTGTCCTGCTCACTCCAAGCAATTTCAGACGCTGTTTTTCTGCTGAAGCTTCTGTTAATTTTGTTCTTCCCTAATGGCTATGTAGGTGCGTTTGCTTATTTAAGCCACGGTCTTTTGGTGCCCAGGAAACACCGTGTCATTCTTGCAATTATACCCACCCAGAAATATTCCAAGACTTCCGCAGAACAAAGGGAGCCAGGGTGCTCACAAACACGCACTGATGTATTACACATGTAAAGTGGTATGTTAATACAATGTTAATAGTTTATGACCGGTTACCTTCCCTGAGACGCTGTAATAACCGATTTGGAAAAAAAGGTCATGATTTCACACCCGTTTATCTCCATACCTTCTCAGGATACTCTTTTCTAGTAAACCGATGATTTTAATTATAAAGTTGCTTTTCTTTTGTTTTATGATGACTCCTTTCACGCCAGTAATCAAGACATAGGGCTGTTTCCAATCAGCCCAAGTCTAAGAGAGAGGCTCATGAAATACATTTAGACTCCTCAGCCCAGTAGTTCCAGAAGTACAGGTACGCCCTCCAAGTGACCACATTTTAAAAAGAGCTGGGGATTTTAATATGTAAAAAAACCCCAAGGCAGTTTTTATCCCACTGTTGAGTAGCGTCTGCTATTTCAAAGAGCTAAAACCCCAGCAGCCTCAGCATTTTATATTAGGGAAAACACTCAGATATCTTGGGGCTTGACAGGGTTGCTATCAGGCTCGAAAAATGTGATACTGTGCATTCACAAATTGCAACATTGCCCCCCCAGCTTCCACCACAAACCCAACAAATCCTAAAGGTTAAACAAGCCGGATATTTGAGGAGAGAGATAAACACAGGAAAACCTGAGCAATAAACTGGCTCTAGATGAACCACAAAAGATGCTTGGCAGCCAGAAACCCATCTTCCCATGGCTGGGGAGGTCTGATGGGGCAATTAGCAAATGTCTCCATCAGAGGATCTGGAGGTTCTTCCTCATTCCCAGCTACCATCCCAGCCTGGGGCAGCTTGGTCCCTTCTGCAGGGGCAGGGCGAGATCGGTGGGGCTGCAGGACTCAGCTGGGATGCAGGTCTGGTCGCCCAGTTCCGTACTGGGGCTGCTGCCCTCCTGTGGAGCCAACTGGGGCTAACCCAGCCCCTGCTGCCAAGGCGCTTAGCAGGGACTGCAAAAACTCCCTACAAGTCTAGCTACATGCTCTTGGCCAAGGTCATCATGAACCAGCCCTGAAAGCAGCCCAGGTTGGTGTCCCAAGTCCTCGCTGCCAATCGCGTGCCCAGGAGAGCTGCAGGTAGCCATGGCCTCTGCGAAGTTGTCATCAATGTCTGTTCATCAAGATCAGCCCAGTGACGAGCCTGTGCCAGCCCCTTCCCGGAATCTCTTTTTCTGTTTACACCGTGATACAGCTCCAAGTTTGCTGCCGATCACTTTCCCAGCTGCCTTGCTTTTCATCACTTCTTGCCACCGTTAATATTTTATGGAAAGTAGGTAGTTATGTCTCTTTTTATAGGAAAGATAATTGCTGCCCTAAAGCTAAATGACTTGCTTCCACAGATCTGCTTGGAATAGACTCAGCCGTTGGTATATTTTGAAACATTTAACAGAAATTATAGTATTTCCTAAATATCACAGCTATGTTTTAATGTTTGGTTGCCCTGATATAAATGAAATAAGTTTTGACCTAGCAGCATGAAAAGGAAAGATAAGGAAAGCAAAAAGAACGGCTGGGAGGAGAATGGGTTTGTATTTCCAGTTGATTTAAGGACACGCAGTAAGTGGCAAACTTTCAAAACTCCTTATTAAATATAAAATCTTTGAAAAGTCTGGGCCCTGTGGATCTGTGTGGAGCCCCACAAAAGCCCTGCAGGGTGAGTGCAGAAGCCTTCACCTCTGTCACTCAGCAGGGTTACCTGGCCCTGAGCAACGCACTCGGTTACCTGTGCCTATGGTTATTCTTTAGAGCAGCTGTGATAAAAAGCAATACAAAAGCCAATACCATGAACGCATTACAAAGATTGACAAGTATCAACACTTATTCCACTCTGAGCAAGCAGCATTTTCAAAGCAGCGAGGAATGTTTCACCACACATTTGGGCAAGCACGGTGCTCACAATGCCAGCTCCCCAAGATTTAATCTTTGCACATGAATCAGCCCTGCAAATCTTCAAAGCAATACCCTCTAGTTTCCAAACCTTGAGTCAGTAAGACATGCTAATGAACTAAAAGATATTATTTTACCAAGGCAACGCATAGGAGGTAGATCCTCCCATGATGCAAGTCCCTCCCTGTAACACTTCTATGCCAGCCTACAAAAGTCACTCACCGGGCTCTGAAGTGCCACATGCAATAGATGTATGGCAAATAATAAAGCTAGAAAGACCTGACTTGAAAATATTTTAAACATGCGCATCCAGAGTAGCATCCAAAATCCCATCTAACCTCAAAATGCCATGTACGTGCTGACCAAAGTCTATTTGTGAACGGAGAAAAAGGCACGGTACAACTAATGTGGAGAAGTCAGGATGGTGACAAGGTTCGTGGGGTTGGTGCACTTCATCAGCTAAGGTCAGGACAAAGCTCTGTGCCCTGGAATTACTCGTCACTCCTTGCCATAAAGGATATTTGTGTTTCTGCGCTTAATCTGCTCATGTTTTTCTCTTCGTTGACTGGTTTGCTGCCAGTATGTCAAAATGATCTCTAAATGACGGTGAGTCACTGCGGAGATCCCTGGAGCAACAGCCTGGGAAAGTCTTGGTCTTGCTCAGAGCAGGCATTTCAGGAGACGTTAACACTGATGGCTCCCTGACTGCAGTGATGTGCAGGGTTGTTCCCATCCTGGTTATTGCTGGAGTAAGAGACACCCCAGTGTTGAGTAACCTATCTCTAAAACATTAAATTAGTGCTGTTTCCCCAGTGAGGTTATGACTGAAAGCTTTAGAATTGCCGGTCACATCATGTCAGACAAACCACAAATTTTGGCTCTGATGTTGTACTGTGTTTTTGTCCACCGCTTGTGGGAGGGTTGTGCCAGGGCATTTGCTGCTCTGACGCTGTGGGGGTCATCAAGTGGGCTAGGGAGCCCATTTGGCTTCCTGGGAATGGGATGAGGAATGGGAAGGAGCTGTGAGTCTGTCAGAGCTGAAGGCTCCTCATAGTGACCGCTTGGGATCCATCCCAGTGGTGACTCCATTCAGTTTGAATTGAGGCGTGTTTGGAGGACAAAACTGTTGTTACAGACTTCACCAACTCTGGCTTTTAGGCTTTCTTTAGAAGCTTTTAATGCCACACACAATCGCACCCATCCCATCCTTTCCAAGGGTGTCAGGGAGGGGATCTGGCTTGATCTGATCTGAAAGGACAACACATCTATTCCCCATTATAAAACCAAGCTCAGTTCCCCCTGGCAGCAAGCTGTCATCAAAGCTACAGGAGCCCTGAATTCACCCAGAAAACTCATCCCTAGAATTGTATTTTCATGCTATAAATTATTCATTTGTTTTTGCTGCTGACTCATACGTGCTAGAGACCAAACCAAAAGTCAGCTTGAAAAGGATTAGCATGAGCGTTTCTTAAGAGTCACTGCTCTTGCACCTATTAATTTGTGAATATAACTCTCACTGCTAGTTCTATAAACCTGTCTCCTGTGATTTTACATGCTATTATTTAATGCTTATATGGTAAACCCCTCAGGAAAGGCAATGTCTCACTGCTGTGCAGTATCTGTCCCTTTAGGGTGTCCAATATAACTGGAGCATTAAACAGTTACTGGAGTTTACAGACTCCATAATAATGAGTCCTTGAGTGCTAATACAGAATTTTCTGCTGATTCCCCATAGAAGTGTCAAACCTGTCCAGGAGTGGCCAGGAATTCACTCACTCCTGTCCATTATTTTTACTGATTTATCAATACAGCTCCTTGCTGCTTGTTTCAGGCTTAGAGAGACCCAACTCTCCATCCTGCAAAAAAGCCTTTCTCTGCAAAATGGGATAAAGCATAGGAGGAATTCACTTCAGGCACCCAACTTAGGGCTATTCCAGACAGCTAGAACCCCTCTGCAGCCCACAGAAAAGGAGTCTTTTGGACCTCCAGCCTCTGGCTGCTGTTCTGCACTTTTTGGAGGAATGTCCCACTCTCTCCACTGACTGCAATGGCTGGATTTTAAACAGCTTGGCAGGTTTTAGGTCATTGCATCACAGACCCCTCCAAGCTCCCGCCCTTGCAAAGATGTCTCTGCCTGCTGTGGTGGATGATTTGGATACTTCTCTTAATTTCTTGGGTGATCGTTACAGGAACGAGCCCAGGACAGTAACCAGTCAGCATAGATGCTTGTAACTGGCGATGGTGTCACACCCACAGCATGGTGCCTCACCATCCTCATCTACTTTGGGGCTGGCTGGAGGAAGCATCACCTTGAGATAAGGATGGAGGATGATAACAAACCCACAGTCATTTTGGGTTGCTGAAATGACAGACGCTCACGGAGGCTTTGGTTGTAATAACCATGGTTATGAAGGTCTTGGCAGAGACCTTCCACTCTCCAGACACAAACTCTCCAGTCTTTTTCTCCTGACCTATGGATAAGGTCCACAACTGCTGCTCATGGCCCTGCCAGGTGCAGGATAATGCAGTTTTCTGAGCTGGTTTTTGCTCTCTGCTTTGGCAGCATGGAGCACTGAGCAGTGTGTAGGCTGAGCAGCAAACATGCATTGCTGCAGTTCACTCCTCTCGTGCTTGCTTACACCCTGGCCAATTTAAGCCCTGTCCTTTATGGCATAGGTTATGCTTAAATCATTTGGTTTGGTCATGAGGAAGCTCTAGGCAACACTTATCTGCGTTGTTCTAATTTTTTTCCACAGAATAAAGGACTTCAAAGTACCTTGGTGTGATTAACAAGGTGTAGATGCAGGGTTCTATGTAATAGCGTTAATGACGTGATGCTGCAGTTTTAAGTCCTGATAACTAGCAATTGTTTCACATTAAATCATGATCTTATCATCCTCCTAAGCAGACCCTTGATAGCTCTGCGGGTCAAGGTTATTTTCTTTGCCACAGAAGACATTTTTTCCCTCTGCCATACTGAAATCAAAGTCTTAGATTTGGTCTTTACATGGTGTAAATTTGTTCTATCAATTGAAAAGATACCTAAGAGGATTACCCTACATAAAAACTGGGCTTACGTTGTTTAAAAAAAGATTGAAAACCAGCCTTGCAGTGTGCTAAATTAAGCTCTCCTAATTAAACATATCCAGTACAAATGATACAAGGCCTCCTTCTCCGGTAATAACTTGACTTATTATTTCATTGTGTAAAGAAGTTCTAATTCTTCATAGAAAAGGAGATCCCGTGGATTTTAGGCTCCAGCTCTGCTCCTAGCTGGAGGATTTGGATTTCTTCAATGCATTGAACAAGGGATTCAAGCCGAAGTTTTCCAAATCTAATGAGGAATTTCGCACACTCCCTTTGCAAAGAAACTTCTTGTGTTGCCGGCTACAATTTGCGGTCACCGAGAAGCCCAAGTCAGTTGTCAGATGGATATCACCCTGTTTGGGGCTCACAACTAACCCCAAGAAAGATAATTACAGCTGCTGGAGGAAATGATCCAAGTAACAACATCTGATTTGCAAGTAAATAGGATAATCACCACAAATAGGTCTTCTAGCCTCCAGGCAGGCGGAGGAACTGTATAAAAGCCCTTGCCGCTCCAGGCTGTTTATCTGCTTCTCCTGGCTTTCTCTCCAGTGGATCAAGTAAGTCTGCCTGGGCTTATTCTCTTGGCTATTGCATCTTTAGGGTAAATTTTTGCTGTGCAGCTTTGTTGTTCTCAGATTTGCCATAGCTTTTTGCTGTTAACAAGTCGCTACTGCAAGCAGTTTATTGTGGTCTTTGACAGAGGTGGATCTGGAGAGGCAATGTGGGATTGAAGACTCAAGTAGTTTTTAGACTTCTATTGAGTATATTGGGGTTTAAATTCTTTCTTCTGCTTTGTACAGCGCCGCTATAGAAATACTTTGATAGTGAAGATTATTTTTAAGGATGGTTATTTAGCCACATTCTCATCAGATGTTCATGCTTTCATATGCAGCTACAGAAGCTTAAAATGTTAACCCTTTTTCTCCTTTCCTGCATACATAGACTTGCATCTCCTGTGTGCGTTGAAGGTCTGGGCAGGTGGAAATACATAAAAAGACTCAGTTTTCAGGGTAGGGCACAACTTTGCCCTAGAGAAAGAGCTCCATAATTAAGGCTGAAACTAGCTTTTCTTTTTTAGGCTGGTTATTTACAGAGAGCAATTTATTCACACGCCTTAGCAGAGCACCCAGCTGCCCTGCAAGCTTCTCTGTTGTACGTTCACCCCGGGTGCAGGAAGGGACTGGGGGGGGGTGACAGCCTTAGCTGCAAGGAGCTGTGTCCCCTTTGCAGGGGATCTGGGGTTATTCTGATCTCCTCCCTGTGTTTCAGACCTCCCAGAGCCATGTCTTACATTGGGGACCTGTGCCTCCCGTTCGGCAACCAGTGTGAGCTGTCCTGCAGCCAGCCCTACACCAATGCCTGCAACGAGCTGTGCGTCACATCCTGCAACGACTCCAGAGCCGTCATTTACCCACCACCCGTCTTCCTGACCATGCCGGGACCCGTTCTCAGCTCTTGCCCTCAAAACAGCTTAGTGACCTGCGGTGTACCTAATGGTATTTGTAACACACTTGATTACAGGGGCTCTGAAAATGGTGTTGGTCTGAGGGGCTCCCTTATCTATGGGGGTTCAAATGGTCTGGGCAATGGCTGCAATTACACCAGGTCTTGCAGTACCGGATTCCCATTGCAGGGGAGGGTGAATTATACCTCCCAGCGCCGGTACAGCCGCGGAAACTGTGGGCCATGCTAAATGCTCACTGCACAGGGCAACCAGGGTGTGGAAAAGGGGCTTTTAGGTAGAGCTGAGCAAACTATATAACCACACACACTCACATAGATGGGGGAAAAAAGCAAAAAGAAAAAAAGATTTAGTTGAGGTCCAGTGAAGAAAAACAATTTCTCAAGGAAGAAGAAGAAGAAAAAAATCCGCCTGGAAAACCATCCTTTGAAAAATCTCAACTTTAAAATTTGAAAGCAGAGAGTAAAAGGAACTTTTTAAAGAGATTTCAAAGTGAAACAGTTCAGAATTATTATTTTATTTCTCCTTTTCAAAACTCTTCTGCCTATGTAGATTACTATTAATGCAAATTTCCATTGCCCTGAGGCTCCATCTTGGAGCAGATTTGCTGTTGATTAGAAAAAAAAAATAGAGCCAGCTCAACCGACAAGCGTATTTTCCATTTTATACTTTAGGCTTTGGGCATCTTCTGTTTCTATGCATGTATTGTACTGTTCAAGGGGGTGGGCTGGATGGTCAGTCACAAAAAGATCTGTGCACTGCAAGTGTTGAGGTGTCCTCAATACTCCTGAGGTTAAACCGTGTTCTGTTTGATATGTCATTGGAATCTGTATATTTTGTGGCCTTCCCCATCACTGCAGTACAAGAGTAATGGAAACCTTGTCTTAGTGTAGTCTGCTTTAAAATGAAGCTATTGTAAAGGGGTCTAAATATGACATTTAACTCAAAAAACACAGCTGTATCAAGGAATGTAGACAATCTTGTACCAAACTTTGTGATATTACGTGGCTTGAAGTGTCAATATTTATTCCCTGTGTTATTGCAACTGTTAGTTCTGCTTAAATTAAACGCCGTATTGCACAGCACTGACCTGGTATTCGTCTTGCTTCAGTTTTCTACTTCCCTCTGTTTCAATGAAAAGATTTCTTTTCCTCCTGTGTTCCCCAGTTTCTCTTGCAGATGATACTTTAAGTTCCCAGTAGTCACCAAAAGGCTGTCTTCTTCTGGTCACGGGTACTCAGTTCCTTTGGAAATAAGAGGTTTAGCCCTTCAGTTTTAGCAAAAAATATAAAAATAATGCTACATCCATACCCACAGCACAGTGCACATCACTGCCGCTGCACAGTCTGGGTCCAGCTCCATGCAGAAGCTGAAGCCAGGGCTTTTCTGGGACAGAAATGGAAATCTCTTCCTAGCACTGGCTTTTGCAATTAGGAGAAGACTTTAGGCAGCAAATATGCTTTAAAAAATGTAGTGAAGATGCTGAGGGCACCTCCTCTCTAAGGAGAAAACCAGTGGCAGGATGGAGATAGCCCAAACAGTCCAGCACGGCTGTTTAATCCCACCCCTTTCACCACAGATCCTTGCAAAAGATTTTGGGGATTGCCACATCTCAAGGATGAGCGGGCAACACACACTCAGCATCCAGGAGGCCTTGTCCTTTGCTGTTGGTTAACACCCAGGGGAGCCTGGGTCTCAAATGAGGGATCACTTCTGCATCATTGTCCAACAGTTTTTAGGGTAGGAGGAAAGGAAACCAGAAGGCGAATATTGCGATGTAATATAACCTTTAATGCAAAGGGGACAAGGACTTCATAGCAGCAGAACATAACAATCCAGAGAGCACAGGATACATTTGCAGGGTTTCTGGGGATGGGGTTGTCTTCTTTGAGGCTGCAGTTTGTGAGATGAGCTTCTGTCTTCATTGCATTTGCAGCATTTTAGGGTCAAGTTTGGTTTTCACCTGTTTGGGGTTGGTTGGTTGTTTTTTAAATCCCCGACTGTGTGAAACAGGGTAGCTCCCAGAATTAAACTGGAGCTTTGAGAAGATTTTCCTGCTATACCTCAAAAGCCATGAAACATCAGTCCATACATCAAGAAAGGCCCAAATAAACAGAATCTAATTTGCACTGATGCTTACTCTTCTACAAATGACTTGAATTTAAACTAAGAATTTTTCTATATTTCTCGAATAAATAGCCTCTCAGACACAGGGTTGGGATTTCATTAGCAGACACCTAACTCAACAGGAAGGGAAAGGCAGTGCCTGGGCTTGTTTCTCAGGGTGGCTGAGCATGCCCAGCTCCTGAGGACGCCTGCTGCATCCCTGTACGCTGCCCCTTGGAAAGCCATGCCCCGCTGCTCACCCATGCACTGGGATTTGCTCTGGTCCCTGCTGGGTCCAGCTCCCCAAAGAACCCCTGTGTGGCTTAGCAGGGCCCGCAGCTCCCACGGCTGTAACTTGTGTACCTGCGGGAGTAGCAGGGGTAGGAGTACCTGCCCCCCAGGGACACACCGCAACCCAAGGAGCTCTGGGCATCCACAGAGCTCCCATAGCCAAAGGAGCTCCCATAGCCAAAGGAGCTCCCATAACCAAAGGAGCTGCCGATCTCCAGGGGGGCTGAGGTGCCCACGATGCTCTCCTGAGGGCAGGAGCTGAGGATGGGGCCTGGGAAGACGATGGACACGGGGGGTGGGCAGACCACGGCACGGGAGTCCCCGCAGGAGGTGACGCAGGGCTGGCTCCAGGCGTTGGCGTATGGCGCAGGGCAGCTCACGTCGCAGGGCGAGTAGGAGCCGTAGTTGCAGACCTGCTTGTAGGAAGACATCTTTCTGGCTGGGAGTAAGCCTGAAACACACAGAGAAGGAAGAGTGTGGGTCACTCATTTAGTCAAACCATACAATATTCAGAAAACAACTTTTCTATAGCTAAGTGCAAAGTGTGATTGCAATTAATAGGCAGAAATACTGCAGATTAGATAACCTGCTAGAAGCCAGCAAAGCCTCATTAAGGATCGGTGAGGATTAACCTAGCAATATTTATATAAAACTCTTCCTAAAACTGTCTTCATTTCCCAAGCACTCCCAGGCACAGATAAAATCCTTCAGCATCCTTTCTCTGAAACATGCAAGCTGCTTTTTTAAGTCCCATGCTCTCCATATAAAACCCACACCCTCCAAAGCCTGCTAAGCCAAAAGAAGTTAGAGAATCTTTTTGTATGAAAATAACATTATTCCAATAACAGGCAAAGACATATTCAGTGCTCAGACGTAAGACATCAAAACTCTTATTAAACTCATAGAACAGATTTAACCAAAGTCAGACTTACTCAGTTCACCACGAAGGAGAAGCCAAGAAGAGTGGTTTGAAAGCTCTCTGCTCCGAGCACTTTTATACGGTTCCTCGGAGCACCTCCAGGTCTGAGCCACGCTTCGGGTATGTGGTCCTTCCTAGTTACAAAACAGATTTTCCTGCATTTGTCACGTCAACGGGTGGAGGAATCTTTGCATATTGTTTGCTGTGAAGCAATTATCCATCGAATGGTATCACAGCCATGGCGCAGCCTACGGAAATCTTTCATCTCAAAATAGGGCCAGCGTTCACCCTTAGTTTCTTCCCACTCACTGCAGAAATTAACTTCCTTCTGCCATTTGTCCAAGCTTCAAAGCACATAACTCAGAGATAGGTCAGAAAAACAGAGGACTGCTGATTTGACAAAATAGGCTTTCTTCCTTCTTTAAATAACTTGTTGATTTTGTCACGCTTGGTGCAAAGGGTTTCCAACCTTTTAGTTGCAAAGGGAGATGAAACTTAGAGACCTTTGTGCCAATCTTAGCACAATCCCATTCTGCCCCCTTTCTATCCCAAGTCTCCTTTTCTTCAATAGGTGAAAAAGATTTCTATAGACCACAGTCCTTGGTCCAAAACTCATTTGAGGAACCACATCCCTGCCCTTTCCTATTTATTATAAACAGAGGCATTACTCCAGTTCTGTTCCTGAACCTACTAGGGAAACTACAACTTGGAAAGCACAAAAATAACCTATCAAGTCTATACCCAGGGTAGGGTGAAGACTTCCTGGTTAAGGCTCAGTGGTCTGGATCAGCATCACCTTTGCCAAGAATTTGGGGAGAGGTTTTGAGATGCCCTCGTTGTCCTGTGTGTGTTGGGGCGAGGACAACCCACCCTCTGCCCTGGCTCCAGTGTGGACACTAATCCTTCCTTTCACCATACCCAAAACTACTTGGTTTCGTTTATTGGTTCCTGACACTGGTGACTGTCTCAGCTCTTTATTTTCATGGTATCTGGGCGCCAACCTCGTTTACAGAGGTGAAGAGATAATAGAAATATAATTATCATTAATAACACTGACAAGTACAAGACATGCCTGAGATCTCCTCCCAGAGGCTCACTTAATTGCCAAGAGATGTTTGGTAAATTATTTAGCCTCTGTCTTAATCATCTCTTCTAGAAATCATCAGTAGTGATTTCCCATTTCACGTGGGTGTTACCCAGGCTTGCACGGAGCAGCCTTTTTACCTTTTGGGAAAAATGTTTAATATAGCGTGAAACTGCAAGGTGGAAATGTTAACTTGGAGGCAGAAGAAATCAGATGAAAATTTGGCTGTGGTGTGCACCCAAAGTGTGCTGGAATCCGTGAGATCAATGTAAATGTAAATGAAAACCCCCAGGATCTGCCGGACCTGGAAGGCAGCAGCAGGGAGTCCTCACATTGGACTCTCCAAGTCTTGCAACACGTTCTCCTTGGTCCTGAGAAATACCTCGGGAATGAAATCCTTAAAAAGCCAGATGGATCATAGTTAAGGTTGCTGATGCAACGCTAATGGTCAGCTGAGTTAGGGCGTGCTCTCCAGGAGATGGTGGAAGGATGAGAGATGGTGAAGGGCATCCATAATCTGGATATATACTGGTATTTTGTTTCTGTGTTAACAAGGCAGATACAACCCTATAGAAAGACTGGGAAAAGTGGCCTTCTGCAGGTCTTTAAGATGCACACTCTACGTGCTGCTGTGACTCTTGGAGGTCTGAGGAACGTGCAGGGCTTAGTCACAGTTTCTGCTGCCAGGGTGGCAGAACAGTGGGGTATAGGCAAAAATAAACTGTATTCTCTGGTTTCATCAAATCTTGTGCACTCAGCATCTTCAGGAGGGCAGGTCTACAGCAGGCAGGGGCCTCCTGAGCTAGGAGTGACCAATCTCCCTTCTGAAAGGAGTGCCTGACCTGTGCTAACCACTTCTCCTCCAGAGCAGGCACTTGTGAATCATGATCTCCTTTTCTTCATCCTCACCCAACAGCCTTCTTCCTGCTCAGACTCCGGAAATGCTCTCAATCTTTGGAAGCCCTTTTAAATCCTTCCCTGGAAATCACATTTGCTTTGTGATCACGTCAGTTTAGTTGCTGCCCATTTTAATAACTCCCATCCTTATTTCTCAATTTTGATCTTTTCTCATGTTTCAAGAGAACGCAAAATCTTTGTTTTTTCACTGCCTTAAACACAACCACTCATCTGTACAACACCCAGAGGAATTGGGTAATTTTTATTGTTGAATTCTTGATGGGATTATTAAAAGACTGAGGCTAAATACAGCTCTCAGGCACAGTTGTTGATTCAGTGGGAGAGCTGGGAGGAGCACTGCACACCACGGCTTCAGTCTTTCATCTCCTGCACTGCGGCACTGAGTCAAGGACCATTGTTTGGAGAGCTACAAGAAAGAAAAATAGGAGATTGTCCAGCTCAAAGGTGCTGACAACCTAAATATGCATCTCCAAGATGTAATGGGGGCAAAAAATACTGTCTACATAATGCAGAAGAAAAGCTCTTTTACAGGAAAGAGAGGCTGTGCAATCGGTACCCCCAAACATAACTGACACCGCATTTCTGATGTGTCTCAGCTCAGAAGAATAATAGGGCAGGGACATGGTGGCTAACACAGGTAGCTGAGATTTAATCACGTTATTTCTGCACTTCTGTTTCTAAAGAATGCACGTTGATGTATGAAAGCTTCAGGATTATTAAAGGGTATTCTCCAAGTCAAGACTGACCATACTACAATACTTCTGCCTTGGTTCTCAGCCCAGCTATGTTAGTGGAGAGCTGGACATGATTTCACAAGTTTTATATGTAACTTATTGGTTAAGTTGTAAGAAAGCAACATAAACTGAGAAACGAATCTGCAGATTCATCGCAAAATGAGTCCGAGCTCCCTTTACTCCCAATGGGGTTATAATAAAGATGGAAATCTGCTTCCCTGTTTGGCATGCAGGACATCTACAGGGCGTGATGTAGATGTAAAACCGTCTAAGGTGGAGGTTCTTAGGAGAAACAACACGCAAACATCTGCCATGATTGACTGACATGTGCACAAAAGTGCATGCGTTGATTTGAGGGACAATGAGTACAAAGGAGGACAAGAAGGGTTCACCTCCCCCAGGGCAAATGAGAAACCGTATATAAGCTCTTGTAGCCCAGAGCCTTCAAACCACTTCTCTTCAAGCCTCATTTCCCTTCTGCTCTTCAACCAAGTAAGTCGGGGTCTTTGCGGGGCAGGGGAGAGTTTGTGCTAACGCAGAGTTTAATTTACTTTGAAGAAATTCAGATAAGGAGCATTGCAAGAGCTATTTCAAGATGTGAAACAGAGTAATAGGAAACAGAGTAAATTGCATTTTGCTCTCTCTCACCTTCAATTCTAAAAATATTTACCTATGGCACTTGCTCTCTGTGTGTGTTGCTTCACTGTCACTGGCTTGAATAAATGAGGGTTCCCCTTTGCAAATGCCCCAGCATGGTCACCCTTGACCCATGCTGTCCCCTCTCTGTGTGTTTCAGGTTTACTCCCAGCCAGAAAGATGTCTTCCTACAAGCAGGTCTGCAACTATGGCTCCTACTCTCCCTGCGACGTGAGCTGCCCGCAGCCCATCGCCAACGCCTGGAGCCAGCCCTGCATCACGTCCTGCGGGGACTCCCGTGCTGTGGTCTACCCACCCCCTGTGTCCATCATCTTCCCAGGCCCCATCCTCAGCTCCTGCCCTCAGGAGAGCATCGTGGGCACCTCAGTCCCCCTGGAGATCGGCAGCTCCTTTGGTTATGGGAGCTCCTTTGGCTATGGGAGCTCTGTGGATGCCCAGAGCTCCTTGGGTTGTGGTGTTTCTGTGGGGAGCAGGTACTCCTACCCCTGCTACCCCCGCAGCGGTGGGATGTACCGCCCTGCTAAGCACTGCAAGGTTCCTCAGGGTGGCAAGATCCAGCAGGAACAAGAGCAAATTCACTACAAGTGAGTGCGCAGAGAGCACAGCTTTCCGAGGGGGAGCAAGATCCTCAGGAGCTGGGCATGCTCCTCCATCCTGAGAAACAAGCCCAGATATTATACATTTATATTAGATGTCTGCTCGCAATGTTCTGGCTTTGTGCTCAATCCCTTTTTATGTTGCTATTGTGTAAATATAGCTTAATTCCTCCGCGTTGTTCTCTGCAGTATTGTTGTGGTCCGATAAATCCCATTTGTCAGCTCCAATAAAATCCTTTCTGCATCACAAGATCACGTTTTCTGCTTTTGTTTGTATGGTTTCTAAAAGTGTAGCCCACTGATGCTAAAATAATCCTCAACAACTAGTCTCCTGCATTATTTAAGGTGTTAAAAGGAAATCCCAGTTCTTGATGCGTAAACTGAATGTTTCATAGCCATGGATGTCACACAAGGACTATGATTTTGCTGTGTTTGGTAGCCTTGAGATCCAAAAGAAAATCTGATGGAGGCACAGACAAGGTGAACATCACCTCCGTCCCCTATTCCCTGCATTCTGGTGATGTAAATGCAACTGTCCCTGTGAGCACGGTGACCCTCAATATTTTATTAATTATGTGTAATGATGTTATAATTTAAATCCACAAGCCAGTGAGGCAACTGTAGAGCCCTTCCTTAGCCCTCCTGGCAATAGTTACATCCAAGCCACCACACCATTTGTCCCAGTACATACCAGAAGGATATGGGAAGGGAAAGGAAATGAAGGTCAGGCACAGCTACTAAAAAATTCAGGAGCAAGGGGATATGGGCATATTTCAGGATGCAGTGTACAGGATGTCTGTTCGCTCCTTGCCACAACAAGTTCACGGAGGTGTTTTCCCCTGAACAGAGACATAAAAGCAACCTGAGACAGCAAGCCTGATGAGGATTATTGACTTCTTCCTCCCCCAAATGACAGTCAAGATCTCCAATGGTCTGACTTGTGCAGTCTTGAAAGTGCTGATTTCCACATGCTGAAGTGCATCAAGTCCTGGAGTAACTTTGCCAACCACATTGCTGCCACGTTTAGCAGCCAAGACGAAATTGCAAGCTTGTTTTAAGGGGTCAGCATTCAACGTGGCCTTGGAGACCCAAGAATTGAGCATCTTCTCATGGGGGATTGGACTAGATGATCTTTTGAGGTCCCTTCCAATCCCTAACTTTCTGTGATTCTGTGATTGCTGATGGAAAAAATCCAGAGGTTTGGCAGATGTATCGTTCCCTCTATCTCCTATGCCATGGATGATGTTTGTCCATCTACTAAAAGTGCTGGAGTACACAGGTCCAACTGGGGCAATATCCTGGGGTATTGGGCCATTGTGATGGGTGGCAAAACACAGGCAAGTGGGACGCACATCTGTATCATCTGGACACAGCCAGGCACATCTGTATGGACCAGCCATGGAGGAATCCCACTGGATTTTACTGGGACCTGGCCCTGTTCAAATCCGGGGTGGGTGCAGGCGTGGCTTTCCCCGCTGGAGACTCCACGGTCAGGAATGCAGCTCTTCCTTTAAAAGACAGCGTTTTCACAACACCCCTGCGGTCTCAGCCGTTGTTACAGGAAAGGCAATTGAGACATCACGGCACAGGGTTTGTCTTCACATCAGCTTCTGATTCAAAGGTGGAGCTGCAAGGGAAAATACAGGTGTGCCTGCATTTTCTGTATCCCTGCCTTCGTTACAGTTAGAAGCTGGGTGTGTTTTACGTTCAGCAGCAGGTCCTGCCCTCCCAGGCCACAGGAAAGGCGGAAAAATCCATCTTCATCCAGAATAAATATAATAAACATGGAAGGAAATACAGGGGGCATACAAGGAGGGGAAGCTACTGCACTCATGGGGGGTGTTCTATCACCATTAAGCCCACAAGGATCACTTAAGAGAGCAAAAGATTCTTGCAGGATTAAGGCAGAAGTAAAAAAAGAGCAAAGCAGAGCATTCAAAATCCCAGCAGGTCGCGCCTCAGTCGGTTTCCTGCCTTGTGTTAATTCCATGTTTGTTTTTCTTCGTTTGTTTTACTCTTCGCTGTTTATTTTTCAGTGTTTGTTTTACTCTTCGCTGTTTGTTTTTCCACCCTGCGTTTCCTTCAAATATTTGGATTAAATCAGTGAAAGAGACTAAAACACTGGGACTAGGAAAAATAAGCTGAGAACAGGGGTATGGGTGCAGGGAGAGCTGTTTTTCTCTCACCAGCCCAAAAATCACAGCTTAGTAGGGGCAGGAACAGGACTCACAGCTTCCATTTACTCAGCGCGGCTGAACCATTCTGGCGCTTTGAAGACGTAAATAATATTTCCTGCTGTGTAATCCTTAGCCATCTTTCCATGAAATCTCTGGAGAAACAGCGCTTACATCCACGTTTTGCTACAGTTTTCCTTGTTCATCTCTCAGGTTCAGCTGAAGATCTGCAAGCGCAGCCGTTACAGGTCCTGTAAGGTGCATAGGGAAGCTGGGAATTGCCCAATAGCTGCAAACAGTGAGCAAAATGATTACACACTGTGGGCCATGACGTGTAATCGCTTCTGGTTTGAATCTAATCGAACCTCATGTGCAAAGGGTGTCTCAGATCCCCCGGGCTACCCGAGGAGCTCTATAAAAGCAGACGCTGCTCACATCGCTCCTCACAGCCTCTCCTGACTTCTCCTCTGCGACATAAGTAAGTTTTGAATTCTTTGTGTGTCTTGACATGCTCTTGTAAGGGTAATTCTGACTGAATCCTACAGAAGATTCTGCTGTGGCACTGCCAGGTCCAGCCTTGCCATTCAAGCAGCTTCCTGATCCTGCAGAGAGCTTGGGATTCACCTTTCTGAGGGACTATTCCAGCCCTTGCTAAGAGCTTCAAGGATTTGGACCTTTTAGTTCCTAAAGCTAGGCTAGAAATGGGCTGCAGCCTTATCCTGGCTTCAGTAGAAGGTGAAGCTCAGTTTTGGAGTTCTGTGTAACAGGGCATCCCAAATTTTCATTGCTGTAATTCTTATTATTTTTAATTTGGAATTAACCTCCTCCCCTCACTAACTTGACAAAAGGATCCAGTTCTAATGAAACGT
>NW_010205401.1:0-2858 GCF_000695765.1 Mesitornis unicolor | reverse complement strand
CATTCCTGCATTGAACTGGTGCAGGAACATCCACTTCCCTTGCTGGAGAACCAAAAAGGTCTTCAGGTTGAGAGTTTGGCAAGGGCAGAAGAGAAGTGTAGTTGAAGTGGTGTGGGATAAAGGATGGGAGAGAGAGGAAGGACCTGTGAAGCCACATCGGCTCTGTTCAGGAAGCTGCTCAAGGGGGAATCTTCCTCATCAAACGTAACCTTTACACCTCGGAGTGTCTTTACATGCAGTTCTCTGTCTTTCTGTGTTTCAGACCCACTTCCACACAGCACCATGTCCTCCTACAGACAGCTCTGCAGCTACCAGTGCTCCACACCCTGCGAGGTGGCCTGTCCCCAGCCCATCGCCGATGCCTGGAACGAGTCGTGTGTCACATCGTGCGGGGACTCCAGGGCAGTGGTTTACCCACCCCCTGTTGTCATCACTTTTCCTGGGCCAATTCTCAGCTCCTGCCCCC
This sequence comes from Mesitornis unicolor, assembly GCF_000695765.1. Lineage (NCBI taxonomy): Eukaryota > Metazoa > Chordata > Aves > Mesitornithiformes > Mesitornithidae > Mesitornis > Mesitornis unicolor. The sequence continues at coordinate 2,392 of NW_010205401.1, read as the reverse complement.
AGGAAAGCGTAGTGGGATCCTCAGCACCAACTGCCATTGGGAGCTCGCTTGGCTATGGGGGATCTTATGGCTACAGAAGCTCTTTTGGTTATGGGGGCTCACAGGGCAGCAGTTTCTCATCTTCTTATTGCTCTCCGAGGTTCAGTGGTTATCGCTTTAGGAGGTGTGAGCCCTGCAAAACCGAGCAGGAATATACCTGCACCAAGAGCAGTCAGGATACTGAATGCAAGATCCAAACTCAAGAGTAAGATGAGTTTTTTGGGGTGTTGAAATAAATGGGCTGATCCCTGTTAATGCTTTGTGCTCATACCTGCTTATGTACTTCTCCTTGTTATAAATGTGTTCTTCCATTCTTTGCATGGTCCAAATTTTCAAATGCATTAATGCTTCTTACACGTTTAACCTGATAACATCATACAAGAAGTATAACGGAAAAGTTTGTAAACTGTGATTTCTCCACCTTTACACTGCCTGATGTCAATCGAGTTTGTGTTAACGGATGAAAACTGGACTGCATCGTCAAAGTTACAGCTGCGAAAGAAGAAAAGAACACTGCTGGAAATGAAGCTTTCTGAAACAAAAAAACTCATTTGTAAAAGCCTCAAATTCCTCATTTTCTGTATAATCACATTTTGCTTTTGTAAACTTTCCTCCTCTGTCACCCATTAAAAAACCATGCTGCATCATAATTTTGGCATTCCCGTTTTGCTTTCTGCCTGTTTCTAGGAAATAACACAATTAAGAGAATCTCCTGTGCAGAGAACTGGTGCTTTCACACTGGTTAAGCCCTGTAACGAGAGGGGAGTGAAACCTCAACCGATCAAAACCCCCACGTTATTCCTCTGCTCAGCAGTGACTTCTCCCATGCTGTGCGCCTGCTTTAGACCTTGTGCTGCACCAATTTGCACTGCTCGAAATAACGAGAGACAGAAAGCAGTACAGGGAATGGAAGCAAGGTTTACCATCATTTTAATACCCAGACACACGCATACAGAAGCACAAGAGAGTGCAGGACGCTTGCTGGAAAGCAGCAGGTAGCTGAGCACGCCTGCTGCAGCACAGAAAATATTTAGCTGTGTGTAGAAAGATGTAGTTGGCTAAATCTTCATTGCATATTCAAACATCCTCATTTATTTATACTTAAGACACTTCAGACCTGGAATCCCAGTGAAAGGAGAGGCTGGGTCCATACAATACTCTGCTGAATAGAGTTAATGTCACAGAAAGCAACAGCTGAGGAGCCACTCGGCTCATTGCTCCCTTGACCTTAAAGCACTTTTTTATTGCTTCCAGCTGGTCCCTGAGCACTGCTGGGTCACTGCTCCCTATTTATTGAGATCTCTCTGCACTTACTTCCCTTTACTGCAGTCTTCTGCTTGCTGAAACAGCTTTTTGAAGTGTGACTCTGCTGACTTTCTTCAGCCTCCTATTTCTGTTTCTTAGGACCCTGCCTGTAGGCTTCCCTACTGTGCACAGCATTAAGAAGGTAAGCTAGCAGGAGATAGCTGCTCTTGGGCATTTATTATCTCAGCTGAGGCAGTTTTATGTTCTTGGAAAGCTACATATAAAAGAGTATAGTAGGGAAGTGGATTCATGTTTCCTATATCTCAGACTGGGGATTTATCATCGCCTCATTTTTTGTCTCTGGGAAGTTCCCTCTGCTGCTCTGCACTGTCTAAATATTCTCTTTTCTCCTTGTTATATAGAATTATGGTGTAATCTAATATTCCCTTTTTATTTGGCAGATGAAATGACAATAGTTCTGGTAAAACCCCATGAAAAGGCAGGGAAGTTGGGATGAGCTATTTAGCCCTTTCCATTAGTCTTTTATCTCAGGGTTGGGCACTTCTCTCACACCTGGTTCCTCGTAAAGATTAAATCTGGCACACAGGCAAGCTCTGCATGTTGTGAGCAGAGTTCCCTGATGAATTAATCCATAGGCGTTGTATAAACACTGTCTGTGAGAGCATAACACTCGTCTCCAGATCCCTAAGATAAGGTGGTAGTTTGGGTCAATCAGTTTGCAAAGGCTGCATTACCCCAAAACAGAGAAGAAAGCAAACAGATGAATGTTATTTGGATGCAATCATTAAGTATTTATTGGGAGCAAAAAGTGTACATTTTAAGCAAAGCAAAATGCAAGATGGACTTTGGTATTTTAAAAAAGGACCAATTTAATAATCTGCACGAACGTGATTTATGGGTGAGAAGCACCCATAGGTCCCCACTGCTTCAGAGAGCCGTGCTCTGCATCTCAGCTGCACATCCAGGTCTTGCTGTCACTTCTTTGCTGTTTCTCCGGCCGTCCACATCTTAGCATGGCCCACAGCCCCTGTAGCGCTGGCTCCAAGAGGAGGAAGGTGAGGAGGACAAGTAGCCCCCATAGACAAGA
>NW_010205400.1:3872-23872 GCF_000695765.1 Mesitornis unicolor | reverse complement strand
AAATGCTTCGTAGGCAGCTGCCTTCAGCTGCACAATGTCCAACCCAAAGCACCCGGAGATGGCTCACACCAAGGACAGAAACCACCAGTGCCACCCATGTTCCCGCTGCACACAATCCCTCCCCCAGTTATTTTCGGTAGAGCGTCTGCCGCAATGCAGCTCAGGGTACACAGACCAGCTTTGCTTTTGGCAAGACAAATGGTCCAGATGTTAGCGAACAGAGACAGATCATCCAACCAAACGCACAGGAGGCTCCCTAGCTCGGTAACAGAGCAAAAATCCTTCGCACAAAGCCATCCTTACCAGGGGTGTATCTGGCATCAGAATTTCCCCATCCTCCGCCCAGACGAAGGGAGTTATCCCAGGTGGACAGCGGTGGTTTCTGGCCTGTCAGCCCCGGGGGCGGGCGGGACGGAGCAGTGATGCTTTTAGGTGGCAAAGGGACCTTCCACAGCTCATGAGCCAGAGAGGTGTTAGTGACTGATCCAGGAGACCACGTTGATTTGGAATCACTGTTTCTGGCTACTGCAAGACATAGAAAGAAACCACAGTCACTGTGCTGCTGGGACTGTCACCTTGTATAAACAAAAGCTCCTAAGTTAGAGCAAATCAAAACAGCTACTTTGAAAATCAGTGAAGATACCACTCAGAAGAGACCTCGATGGTACTTTTAATTAAAATTTAGCATCCCCCTGAAGCACGTCAAGGAGGAGGAATCACCAGCTCAGAGCAACATGGCAGACATCACCTGAAGTGCTTTGTGCTGTACTGCTGAGGGAAACATTGTAGTTGGAGGCACGAATGGATGACCAGGCACTAGTTGAAGGCAGCGTGGTGTTCAAAGATGAGGATGACCCTGTAACAAAGGCAGAAGTCAGTCCCAGCACAGCACCACGCATCGCTAACGCAATACAATTAAAAGGCATGGCTCGTAGCCCAGACAGAGCACGTCCGCACAGACCAGGGAGCTCCTCCACTCCTCTCAGCCCTCATCCCTGGTCCAGAGGTACACAGCAGCATGCTCAGCAGCAGGAAGCACCCTGCAGGCCCAGCTGGCTGTGTTACTGCAAGGGCTGGGCTGCCAGGTCCCAGCGCACTGCCCCTCTGCACAGTTACATCAGCAGCGCTCGCTCTGCCGCGTTCCTGGAGCATCTGTTGCATTGCATCGAGCAGCAGCGCTTGTGCCAAGGATGAGCTTTTCAGCTGAGAGATCCACAATAAGGAGATAAACAAGGAGATGAGCGAGCAGCGAAACCCATCTCCAAGTAAACAGGCTCCCACAACTCAGAGAAAGTGGCATCCGAACGTACCACTGTTCCTGTCCCTGAGGTGGTCAACTTCCCGCACAGTATTAATTGAAAGATTGTTTATGACACTGCCAGGAGTGACGTAAGGGTCAGTTTCTGGGTCGATGTTTGGATAACCTTTCCATGGCTCACCAGGACGAAACTCTAGGAACAGAGATGCAGAAGAGAAGCTTACTTTGTTGTTTTTTAAAACAGGAAACGGCTGTCTAAACAATACATCTCTTAATGACTGAAAATCCAAAACCTCTCAAGCATTTAATTTAGTCTTCACTTTATTCCCCTCACTTCTACTTTTTCTGGCCCCGTCTTACCAGGGCAAAAATCCCAAAGCATGAGATACACTCCTCTGTGTACAATGAACTCCCACCCGCAGCTTCCATCCGCTACCAACGCACCCTGGGTGCTTCTCCGCAGGCCGTTTCCCTGCCCCTCCACCCGCAGGGACCACGGCGCAGGAAGGAGCCCATGGAGCCAGGGAGAGGGGGGTGGCAGGGGGTACCTGGGGGCCAGTTAACACTGCTCGAGCCGTTGGGCGATTTGGCACGGGGCCAGCCGTCCCCAATGGAGCCGGGAGGACTGGCTGGCGAGTTACTGCTGTTCATGAAGTCGTACGGGACAAACGGAGACTCTTCCAGCCTAAAACCACTTGAAATAGCACCTGATTTTAAAAAATAGCAATAAATTACTTTTCATAGCTGACTTTTCTATTTTTATATACCTATATATATATAGATAAGTAAAACTGTGCCCATGTAAAACATTCATGAAATGCATAGCAGCGCACTGTCCTCTTAGGTGTAAATGGTAGAGGAAGTCACACAGGATTATATCATCTGAAAGGAAACGTCTCTGAATAATTCAGGAGAAAACTGCAAGAAGAATCTCCCCTGAAAGTATTTCATTAAAATAGTGTACTTATTAAATGTAAGTGAAATATTAATTTGAGGGTAAGAGCATTCTGTGAGACCCCAAGTGGAAAACGGGGGCAGTGAATACACTCTGTGATGGGCTCTTCAAAGGAACAGCCACACAACCCGAAGGATCTTGAGCTACTGCAAAGCTCTGTAAAATCTCGTGTTCCTGAGAGGGGACATAAAGAAATCCGTGGAGGCAGAGCAGGGAACGAATGCAGCATAAAGAAGCCATTTGATTGTGCGCAGTCGTGCGAGGAGTTGACGTTACCGTACAGCAAAGCCAAAGATGGTCCAGCTCTGCAGGAATCAATGACTTTCAGCAGTGATCCCATGTGATGGAGTTCAGATGCTCAAACTCTACCGCTGTTAGGAAAACATGGCCTACAGCTCCCAACACCAACACTTCTCACCCTGCGGCGAGGTGCGGAGCTGCAGTAGCCGGGATCTCCACCAGATGCTGCGTTTCAGAGCAGCAAAGCAGCTGCCAAGTCTAAAAATACCCCAACAATCCAAAGCCTGAGCAGCAACAGGAGCCTGCAGACACTTTCTGGCTATCTTTAGGACAGCACCTTTGTGCCGTGGACTCACATTTTAACTGGGTGAGATTCCAAGCAACCAAAAGGGTTGAAGCGTTGTGTGAATCCTGATGGCTGCAATGAAATAGGAAGCAACCGAGTCTGCCTCCTCTAAACCAAGTGCAGCAATGGTACCAGTCTGTCCCTAAGCTCTCCTTGTTTTTAGGATGAAAATGCACACATTCATAACCAAAACCTGTAACTAAAAATGTCAGACGTGACCTGAATGCATGCACATGGAGTTAAATCCCCATAAATCACCTGAAGGCCAGCAGCATTGGGTTAAAACAGCCAGAAAATCTAAAGCTTTTGGTTTAAATGTACATAAAGAATTCCAACCCAGATTGAGGTAAAGGGAGCAGCAACGGTCACACTTAAAAGTCTGGATAAAAAAGGAATTCTGCACATTTCTACTAAATCCCATCCCAAGGTCACTTCTGTAGGTAAAACCATTCAAGAGAGCTGTTGGCTGCTGCACAAGACATGCAGCGAGTTTGGCACAGACGAGGCAATGCAAATTGTGACAGCTACAAGCAACACAGCACTTACAACTACAGACCAAAATACAGCAGAAGTATTTTAAACCCAAAATGTGAGAACCTGGTGCGCAGTGTGAAATGCTACTGAACGGCACGTTTAGCATACCATGTTTGCTGGAGTTTTGATCTAGTGATGTGTTCACAGAGATGCTGTCTACTGTAGTCCATTTCCTCAGTCGAGATTGTGGCTCTTTAATACTGCTCATATCCATGTTTACATTCAAGTTTGAGTTCATTCCTGAAAACACACACAGCTCATGAGACACAGACCAAACGTTTTATTTCTGCTAATCGCCACTACTGTCCTAATAAACATTTAGGAGCGGATTACTATGGTTATTTCATGCTTCCAAGTCTCTGTTTTTGAGAAACACCAGCATTTAATACAGTGAATTTACTGCGGACAGAAGCTAAGCAATGCAAAGCACTCCGAAGTTCTCAGCTGATGTCTTCATGCAAAAGAAGTCAGTGGGAAAAGCCCTTAGGAAGTCAGGGAAACTGAACTGTAAACATCTCAAAAGTGTGGTGTTTCTAACACTCGTGTAGCACCAGCACGACTGATCTCATCTGTATGAAGCAGAACTGCACTGTGCAGAGCTACACAGGGCTATAAAAGACTCTTTCCCAGCAGGAGGCTGCCTGTACTCATCCCTACTCAGAAGTTACACACTGGTACCTACAGCTACAGCCTCACTCCCACTCTTACTGGGGCTGCTGGGAGGGCACCTCGCACTTGGTATGGACCTGCACAAGCAACGCTACCCCCTCCCCTCCTTGACGTATCCTGGTCACGCTCAATATGAAAACCACAGCAAGAGAAACAAAGCTTGTCTTTGCCTGATCTAAGCTGCTGTATTTCAAAACGTTGGTCTGCCAGGGAATGGATACAACACCAACTTGAATCAGTGCAGGCACCTGTGAGCACCAGCAATTCTGGGTCTGGGCAGTGCCCCCACGCTTTGGGTTTTGGCACAACTGCTCCCCTTCCAGGTCTGTAACAGCTCCTAATTCACACCCACACCTGGGTTACATTTCCAGCCCTGCAGATCTATCCACTTAATTTCTGAAAATAAACCACTGCAACGTTTTAATTTGGGGCCAGACACACACAGGGAACTTCTCCAACCTCTCCTGGAAACACTGTCATTCAGCGCTGGAAACTGGGGCTTAAATTTTGTTCCCAAGTCGATTCCCACTGCCATACAGAAACAGGTTTGGGGTTTTTGTTTGTTTGGGATTGTTTTGTTTGTTTGGAGTTTTGTTTGTTTGAGGTCTTTTTGTTTGTTTTTCTTAAGTCTCTGCTTCTGATGAACAGTATCCGGTGAATCCTGACAAACTTTGCTGGACAGGGCCTCTCTGCTGTTGTTGCCGGGTCTCCTGATGTTAATGTTAGAGCACGAGAAAGGCACATACCTGCCAGATCTTCCCGAAGACAACTTGCCAAGTTCAGCTCCTTCTCACACGGCTACGCTACTACACTTTGTGCACTTGGAGGACGCTACCAACACTCCTCTTGACTCAGTTTTTCACTAAAGGGTGAAGGAATTCCAGTCACCTACTCTTTTCTACCCTTAAGCTTTCATTTGTGGACTGAGTGCGGCTCCACTTCTTACACCACCACACAGCACTACTCCAAAGGGATCCCAAGGAATTCTTAGGTGCACTGCAGCAGATTCCTGAGGGATCTCAAAGCAATCTTACATAGCTGCAGGCTCCTGAAATGCGGCAATGATTAAGGTGAGAAAGCAGCTACTTAACAGCAGTTTGTAACAATTCCACTCAAGAAATGAAACAGAAAGGAACCTAATGTGGGCAGGATGCAATTACTCAGCATGAGGTTTGGTGAGAGAGTTAAATATTCCTTTCATTGGCCTACGATAGTGTCTCAAGAGCTAAACAAGCTCCACTGTTACGCCTTGCCCTCTGAATGAACGCAGCAGTTAGGTCCTGATGCCAAGCAGCAGCAGCGAGTATTAAGCAGCAGCCTGGACTTCAGAGTGGCCACAAGCAAGACCCCAGTGTGCCCCATGCAGCGGCACGGCCGGCACCGACCCCGGCTCCCTCACGCTCCACCTCTAACAGCACCAGGATTTCAGCAGCAGTCTGCATTAAACAAACTCTTCTACAAAGGGCAATGAGAATGCAGAGGAAGTCAGCCCAACAGAAATCACCAGGTTAGAGTAACGCAGAAGAAAAGCAAACTGAAGAGGAGGAAACAAATAAGGAGAAGGAACAAGAGGTAAATGGTATACAGTTGTAGTAAGTATAAGGCAGCATTAAAAAGGGACCTAAAGTAAGGAGAAAATATACAAGCCTGGAATTTCTGAAGTAGAAATTGGACAGAAGCCTGGAAACGTAGGGAGAAAGAAACAGGAGATGTTTGTATTTATAAATGTTCAGACACTTTGCCTGATATGAGACAACCATTCCTTCAAAACGCAGAGCTAAAACCTCTCTTTCCTGGACACAACTGCTAAAAGGAAATTACCATTTTGTTCTACCTACGCGACTGCAGATTAATTGAAAACATTTTTAAAATCCAAAGAAATGAGACCGCATCAATAGGTTCTTTGTATGGATTCTACTTCTAAAAGCCCTTTAGCTCCGGGAATCGTAACTGCAAAAGGACTTTGTGTCATCCTTGGGACAGAGGATAAAAAAAGAAGTAAAAGCAGACAGACATTCTTGTAGAATTTAAAGCTTTTTGCGCTAAAACACAGACAGTCAGGTCTGGGAACAAGTGTACTTGTGAAAAAAGCTCTTTGGCGACCAAAGACAACCAGGTAAGATCCACAAAGATTTACTATGCCATTAAAATCAAGTGCTAACAGGATTACAACCACTACTGTTCTCAGAGCAGGCAGACAACATGAACAGGAAGGCTGTGGGCCACGTAAGCATTAACTGACCGTATGAAATCAGCACGGAGAAACCCACCTATAGGGAAGCTGCTGAATGCATTTATTGGCGATGGCCCTTTTTGTAGCTCAGGAGTAGCGTGGGGTAGGACATTCTCGAGGAAGGATTTCATGGTGGGTTGATGGAGTGACTGCTGCTGAGAGGGTGGAGTCTGCTGCTTCATTAACAGGTTTGGATCGAGCTGACGGGACTGTTGCATCATCTGTTGCTGCATACTAAGAGATCGACCCTTAAAAAAACAGAGCAGTCACAAGATGAATAGGCAAGAGCTTCTCCACGTATGAAATACATCCCTGGGTTCTGTGCATCTTAGCACAGCAAAACCCCAGCATTAAGCCAAGTCACTCCTTTAAAGCTGGTCAAAAATCCCATTCACTCTTGCACGCTCTGATACAACGCGACAAGAAAAGCGGCTCAGGATGGAAAACAGACTTTACAGCTAGTTTGAAGAGTTAGTAATAAATCCATTTACTTACCTGCTGCTCCTGCTGCTGACGACCACCAGAAGGCATGCTTCTTTGATTCTGCGCTTTTTGCTGCTGAGCCAACAACCGCTAGGAGACAGTGTTTTGTGGTGGTTTTTTTAAGAACAGTTCACAGCTGACGCAAGTCTCTACTTAGACTTTCAAACAGAACACAGAGCGACTGGCTGTGCTAGCTTACCTGTAACTGGGAGATCTGAGAAAGCTGGTTTAACTGGGACAGTTGATTCAACATGGCTACCTGTTGTGGGCCAAAGAGTGGGCTCAGGCCACCGTTGTTTGGTGCATACTTCAGTAATGATACTGGAACCTGCAAAAGGGAGCAGCAACGGGCAATTACTCACACCAGGTGTGGAATATAATAACTCACCTTAACAGTTGCCAAAACACGGATCAAGCCAAGTATGTTTTCAAGTAGTGAGTATAAGCCACACCAATAAGCAAACCACAGCTTTCTGAAGCAGCATCTTGGCAGTTTACACACAGAATGTTTTATGCACTCACTCACCTGAGGGGATAGTAATGGAGGAGGCACTTGAGCACGTGGATTAGGCTGAGATGAATTAAGAGGTTGTGCTGGAGGCTGCTGCATGCTCCTGGGCTGTGCTGCTATATTACCAACACCAAACATACTGGGATTGCCATTCTGGGGAAAGGACAGGCAGTCAGTGACAAGAAACCTCTGCCGCCGCTTCTCCCACCCCTACACATTCGAATTAAAGTTAAACACATCAATCACACAGGTAGCTAGGATGTTATATCAAAAGGCATTAAATGCTGTCAAGTAACATGCCAAGGAGATGCACACAGCCTTACCTGTCTAACAGAATTCAAGTTTTGCATACCCAGCCCTGCTAGGGAGCCAAGGGCTTGGTTAGGTAGTGCATTATTTGAAGGGGGAAGCTTCATGTTTTGATTGGACATAAACTGCATGTTTTGGGACTCGTCTGCTACAATGCCATCCTGACGGGACAGACAAACCGATGCGCAACAACCAGCCAGCAAGCAAGCAGAAGGGAGAAACCATTGCCAGGAACAGAAGGGAAGAGTCATGAGAGTCCAGCACCAGCAGGAAATAGGCAGAAAACAAAAGAGATCAGGTTAGTCATTTGCACTGCAAACGGGCTACAGAAAGAGCTTAGTATTATCTATCAGTAAGTTATAAAGAAAACGACATCTCTCATGGATTAACAAGAAAGCCCTCATTTTCCTCTCTGCTAAACGCAGAAAGCTGAGGAGCACACCCAAAACTGCTTCCAACGCAGAGCAAAGAAGGGTCCGCCAGCAAGACCCCGACTGACCTTATCAAAGTAAGGACCGCGATCCATGGAAGACTCTTTGGAAATCTGAGGACGAGAACCAGGGCCTTTTCCAACCACACGATTGTAATCTCCAACACTGAGGCCGTGCTTATCCATCTCCATCCGCTTATCCTGCAGTAACCCTGCGAAAAGGGGAGAGATGTGACTGCAGCACAGAGATGATTCACTTCTCCAGACACACCAGAAACCGGTTCACGCTTCCAAAGAGCTGAACTAATCCTGCTCTCGAGCTGGGCACCAACACAAGGAAACATCGGTTTGGCTTTCAGCCCTCTGGGCCTTACTGAAAAGGCAAAGGAAACACTACACACGGATGGCTACAGACATCTCGAAACCTGGAAGCAGCAGAGCTTCAGCAGACTTTGCTAGGCTCCACAAAAATACTCTTCTCTGTTTTCTCTTAAAAACAAGAGGGTGCAAATGTTTGAGATCGAGTTTCCAGCTGTGAATGCCACTTTTTATGCAATAAGCATTTTCCTGGCCTTCAGCTATTATCACATTTCCTACAGTTGTTAGTACTTCACCTTTTAGTTTAAGAAAAAGGCTTATTTAGCTTAAAAAAAGCCCCAATGACACAAATGTAAAGTATTTGTGTTTATTAATGACAAAAGATAACTTAAAATTTGCTTTTAACTCCACAAGGCAAGCAAGAAGATCAAAATATAAGCAGTGGTAAAGAAGTCCATTTAATACTTGAATTCTACTATTTTTCATCTGCTGGAGGAATCCTAACAGCCAATGGCTTCAAATAAAACCAAAACAGCTCATGAGTCACTTACAATCCGGTTTAATTGTTTCTAAAAGTAATTGTTTGGTGCTAATCGTGTCCTCAGATCTGCAAATGCATCTCCAGGAACCAACCACAACGGGTGTGGTACCCAGAGCGTTGGTTTGTGCCCAGTGAGGGTGTTCCCAGGGCACCGTGGACCCACAACAGCCCCACTGCACCCCAGCACTGAACGCATCAGGGACAGCATCACCACGGCAAGCAGCGGGTTCAGGCCTGCAGCTCCACTCACACACATCAAGTTTCACCTCTACGAGGGTATTCCTTCTTTAAGGAAAATACACTGAAATATATATAGCTGTAACTATATATACAGTATATATATGCTAAAAAGTGATTTAAAAGGATATAAACTGCAAAAGACTGGAAAGGAAGGCAATAAAACCCAGCTATGTTCTCCCGTTCTTACCTCCAGACATATCCATCTTATTGCTCTGTATGGTTTCTTCTGGTGATTCTCTCTGAAGTAATAAAATGAATCATAATTATTTAATAATACTACTTTAAAAAGCTAAAACAGATTCATGTACACTATTTAAATTCAAACCTGCAAAAAAACCCGAGACAACTCGGGTACTATTTCAAAGCATTTTCTTCCTTTAGGTGGTACCCAATTGAAAACGGGCATCTCCACCAAAAAGCGATCGTAATGCTAAGTAAAACAACAGACTGCTGGGCAGTTTTTACAGAAACACTTTCCATCACTAAATGGGTCTTTTTGTACTGAGGACGTAAAGAAAAGGGATGGAGACAAGTAAGTAAAGTGAAAAATACTGTGAAGTCTCTGTGCATTGTAACGAGCACTTTAAGAGAGCGGTGAAGCCAGGTAAAGGTGAATACTTACCGAAAAACTGAGATTTGTGAATTGCTTAATGAATGGATTGATCCATGCTTCATCTTGCTTATTTCCACCTTTCATCATGCCCTTAAAAACAGAGGAGTTCCCGTGATACTCAGACCTTTGCCACCCGCTGCCTGAATTACCTCACAAGCTGCTCTGAGTTAAAGCGAGCGCTCTCTGCACCGCGCAGCTCTCTGCTTGGTTCTGACTTGGCTTTCAGCAACGACAACACTGCAAAAACCTTGACTCAGCCTCCTCTGGGAATTCTCGTACAGAACAGGGAAGCAGTCGCGCTCAGGAACATCACCAGCTTGGGGATTTTTCCTTTCCACGGCCCCTCGCATCCTCACGTTTGGACCTGACACATCATAGGCCAGAATTACCTTGGTGGGCATTTTCTTCATGTACGGTGGCCAATTTAAAGACGGGTTGGCTTCTTGCGAAGAGCCGCTGTTCCACATCCCGATCTCCACATCCTCCTCTTCCTCCCAGCTGGTCTGACGGCTGCCGGTCAGCGGCATCTCGTCTCCACACCAACTGTCTTGCATAGATTTAGGCCCTGGTTGTGAAGAAACAGCCCCAGCGCATTAACACCGCAGCAGAGAGCGATGCCCCTAGCACAGCAGTTGGCTCTAAGTGTATTTCAAGATAAAGAAGCCCTCACCAGGTTTGTTTGGAGGCTGCTGGCCCAGAGGAGCGTTCCCCCAGCCAGAGCTGCCTGCTGCGTCGCTGATGGGCTCTCCCCAGCTGGTACCGGTGTCCATGGGCTTTCCCCACGCAGAAGTGCCGTTATCGACAGTGGTGGCTGGAGCTGAAGGCTCTCCCCAACCTTTTCAAAGCAGTGAAGTTACTGGCATGCTTTTAAACAGGATTTTTAAAAGCTATCTAGAGAACTAAGTGTTTTGCCTTTTCTAGACCCATAACATAGAATAAAAAGAGCGTGTAAGTACACATCTACGTTTTGTATGCAGGTCATCATTACAACTGTCAGCTGTTCCATTAAAAAAATAAATCACAAAAATACGGATCTCATGTGTAAACAATTACATTTTGAGAACAGAAGATGCTAAGATCAGGAATTCCGATCTTGAGTCCACACAAAACCATCGCCCTCTGCTCTGTCTTGCAGCAGCTCAACACTTTCTGGGGGGAGGTCTTTGGCAACATTAAGTTTTAACTGTTTAATAATCAAATGAAGAAAATGCTTTCATTGCTCAGATATTAATTTGAACACTTTGTGCTCCCACAGCCCAGAATTCAACTGGGGTTTTCTAGTTCTTATTACTCAAGCTACTTAAAACTAGAACAGAGCTTCCGATCTGTATAAAAACATCAAATGACTATAAGCACCGCTGCTACTTTCAAATAAATAAAATCAGTGCTTCAGTGGCATCTTCCCCTTCCACTCTGAAACTCCAATATTGTTCTATGAAGCAAGAACAGAACTGTTTCACAGTTAACAGAAAACCAAGGCTTACCAGAATTCGCTCTCCTTGCTAGACATGGCACTTGAAGACAGTAGCTGCTGATGTACCTGTGCTTGCTGGTCTGAACTGCTGCTACTGTTTGGGACATTTTTGTTCCACATGTTCACATTTTTGTAGTTGTACTTGCTGGGATCCCCCCAGGCAGAAGTCCCATCATCGATCTCCATTTTACGGCGGATGGATTCGGGGGACGGCTCCTCCCAGCCCGTGGGTTCCTCCTCCTTCGCCGGCGCGGGCATCGGACCCCCCAGCCAGCCCGAGCCGGGGGAGTTGGTGGGAGCCCACGTCTTGTTTGTTCCATTCTGGAGAGTTGATGGGCTTGGACGAGTCCCCCCAACCTTGAGGCTGATTGGGTTTAGGAGGATCTCCCCAGCCCTGGCTCTGGTTCGGCTTCGCAGGCTCATCCCATCCCGAAGAATTATTTGGGTTTGTGTTATTACCTCCCCAAGTAACAGAATTTGATTTACCTGGCTCGTTCCAACCAGACACTGATCTGTCGCTGTCGCTACCTCCCGAACTGGATTTCTTCGACTCGCCCCAATGGTTGCCTCTTGAATTCTCGCCCCAGTTATCACCGGCAGAGACTGCCCAGCCCTGGCTGGCCTTCTGTCCGTCTCCCCATCCCTGCTTGCTCTTCTGCGCCTCATTCCAGGACGACTTCTCCTCTTTGCCACTTCCCCACGACTGATTGCTCTTGACCATTACTGTAGCAGCAGAATCTTCTTCCCACCCCCCTTGGCTGTTTGACCCTTTGGAGTCTCCCCACCTCGTAGCAGACTTTGGATCTCCCCACCCCGATACAGATGAGGTATCGTTATTGTTAGGGCTAGGTCTATCCACACACCCCCCTGAGCTGGAAGTCTGTGTCACAGAGCCCCCCCAGGCCTCTGTCCCATTGTCAGTTTTCCTTTCACCCCTCGGGGACGTTTCGGTGTCCCAGGCAGTGTTCTGCTTGATTGGAGTCTGGCCCCAGCCCGAGTTGGAAAGGACGCGTGGATCTAAGTCAGTTCTGTTCACGATGCTTTGGAGTAACGCGTGCTGGTCGACTTTCCTTCTCTCCCGGCTCTGTCCCTCTGCGGTCACTCTGTCTTCATGGCACCCGGCGCTCTCTGAGCTCCCTTCGCTGTCCCCCGTACCTGTTTTGGCCCAGGCGCTGCTCTGCTCGGGCATCTGAGGAGCAGCAGAGCTCTGGGTGTTGAGGTCGTCCTCCTCGGCAGATTTCCACCCGTTCGTAAACTTCCTGCTGCCCCCGTTCGCGCTCTCGCTGGAATGCTGATTGCCAGGCAGTTTACTCCACTCCCCGTTCGCAACGCTAGTGCCAGAGTTCTGCGCAGGGTTGCCCCATCCTCTCCTGCTCCCGCCAGCGCTCGCGCCGTTCCCGCTGCCCCACGGCATGTTCTGGGAGCCGACCGTCCCCGTCTCCCACACCCCTCCGCCTTTATTCCCGTTGATTTGAAAGTTGGTGCCGCCAGGCCCGCCGACGCCTGGCTGCATTAGAGTTGCATTCACAGTGTCACCATTAGCTTGGCTGTTTGGGCCTGAACATTTGTCTCCAGAGTAATTAGAACCATAGGCACCCCATGTAGTACCGTAAGAGCCACCATTTTTCGCCTCACCGTTGCTAAGATGAGAAATGGAAGTGCCGTTTGTAACTGGAGAGGCCTGAATCTGAGAATGATTCATTGTGCTCACGCGCCAGGCCCCGTGCCCTGTATTATTAGGCAGTTCGTTAATCTGCACCGAACCAGCAGAGTTTGGTAAACTAGAGGTCATAAAGTTAGTAGTGTTATTTGGTCCGTTCATTTCAGTGTTAAGGTTTTGAGGTTGCCCACTGAATGAAACCTTCCTTGTACCATTGACTTCAGCATCGCAACTCTCCTGGAGGCTCCCCCAGGACCCGTGGGCCGAGGCCCCCACTTTAGAGTTAATACTCGGACTGCTCGAGATCTGACCTATGGTACTGCACTGCAGGTTTGTGCCAGCGTTACCACTCCCCACAGACCCTTTCAGGGCAAGTCCGCTGCTCTCCAACACCGGCCAGGCACCATGGTTGCCATTTGAATTCAAAGTGCTTGGATTTAACCCTCCATTTGATGGAGAGCTTATGGTGCCCCAAGCATTCATTCGATTGTTGCTACTTTCAGATTTGCTGTCAGGAGCATCCACAGAAACTTGACATGTGCTTATGATGGACCCGTGGGACAAACCCCACGGCCCATTAATACTTCCATTGCCCACATTATTGCTGTTGCTACCGACCACAAACTTGTTTTGAGAACCGTGTCCGATGCCGTTCCGAATGCCGTCGCTCTCGCCGCCCGCGCTCCCTGAAGCCATTATCACGAGGTTCCTCTCGGACCCAGAGCTCGAGGCAGAGTCAGTGTCCATACATTCTGGTGTCAGCTCTGGGTCACTGCCCGTGATCGATGGCCATGCTTCTTTGTCAGAGCCGTCTACAATAACTTTATCCCAGGTTGTGCTGGAGTCGCTGTTCGAAGAGACTGGTCCCCAGTGAGAATTTTCATAGTGGGATCCTAGACCGCTGTGGTTCAGATCTAAAGGGAAGATGGAAAGTCCAAGAGCATGATTATAAACTTACTATTATTGCTTTAAGAGGAGGAAAACAAGTTTAAAGAGACTAAGCCAAGAGTTGTCTCGCTTATTTTGACACTACAGTCACTGGTGATGAAAGCCCCCAAGTGCAGCTGCTCAAGCACCGACACAACCGAGAACGCTGCTCGTCAGCACGCAAAGCTGCGCTCACAACAGGCACAAGCAGCTCTCCTAAAGGTACAGCTCTTTTTTCCCGAGAAATAATACTCCGTATCACCATATACAAAGTACTTTCTAAAAACATACCTATTAAAAACTAAAATACTACATAAAATCAAATGTTCTGAAAGGCAGAAATCTACACAGGACACTAAACTGACCTAGTGCTACCAATTGCTAAGTGACAACAGCCAGAGCAACACTCACCCTCCCACCCCCATTAAAGGACTTTATATGAGAATTCTTATGCACAAGTTACTTCAGGTATTTTCTTTACCACAACAACAATCTGACACTGAAGTTCTGCTGCTGCAGAAGCACAGGTCAAACTGAGCTGACACTTCTCATCTTCATGTATCTAGGAACTACTGTTTCTTCTCATAAGTCAGTTGATCGTGTCTGGGAACCAACAAGAAATACACCCGAATTCACTCGGAAACCCTTCATGCACCATGGAGTAGCTGCTACAGAGGAAGTGCTGTGAATTTTCATCTCCTACATCTGAAGCTTTACTGCAGAGACCTCCGTGCTGCTCAATCAACACCTGGACACACAGGTACACCAGGAGATGAGACGATGGCAGTGGGAACCACGTGAAAACCAGGAATGAAGCCAGAACACCAGTACAAAGCATCAGGGAAGGTTTTTGAGTTGGTGTTTGCCTGCACTGAAAGGATCACTGCAACGGTGTGTGCTCAATGGCTCTGTATGTAGCAAACCAGGCTCCTCTGCCCACGACAACGTCAAGGGTTCTGGAAAAGGAAACTCTCAACTTCTCCTTCTAATGTTCTCTTCTTCTTGGCCTTTACTTAAAAAAATCATAATATATGTACCTAAAGATAAGAGGAAAAGAAGTTTCACAGCTCCTGCTCATTCACGGATCTGCACAGGGCAGGCCTTACATCTGACCAGAAAAATGTGCAGTTGATTTGCCTGAAAGCCTTCATGAAACTGTACCTGTTCATGGTAACAGAGCTACAGTAACAAAACACCACGGTTATCAGTGCTGAGTTCTCTCAAAAGTGATTTAAAGAACATTTAGAGACTGCTTAACCTCAGAACAACACTGATTTACAAACCTCGTGTGTTTCCAAGACACACACGTGAACTGGGAAGTCTGAAAGGGAACTGCCAGTCTCAGCTTCTCCCTTCTGCTCCGGAGCGCCACACCGATGCACAACAGGTTTTGGTCTAGTTTTAATCAACCTTTAATCAATGTTATTCATCCACCAGTGAAAAAGAACCTAGCCAAGGAGCCTGCCCTTGGAGCAGCACGGAGTGGGGTCACCACTGCTCCTCCAGCAACTCCAGTGGTGCAGCCTGAGAGCCCAGGCGATCGGTGGAGCTTCACATGGGGACCACAGCACGAGGAGCACGGATGCTGGGTTTGGAACAGGAAAGAGACCCAGGGCAGTAGGAACAGCGCTGCGATAGCATCACCAGCACCAGGAGCTGCCCCAACACCACAGATTCTCGATGACACAAACACGGTCCCAATGACACGGGCACTTTTACAACAGAGGGCAAACAGCCTGAACTCAGGGTGCAGAAAGATCTGCACAACAACAAAAGCAAGCCTGTATTTATTAAAATCCTATTCTACTGATCCAGATGCGGTGCACAGTTTGCAACGAGCCAGCACACAAACAGCACATGATGATTAATTCCCAGTCAAGCAGAGATTCACCCTACTGCATACAAAACTACCTTGAATAACTCTTCTTCCTGGACTTAAACGTGTTAGTGACTTCTAGTAAGAGCCACCGTTCTGTAATCCTCCTGTCTGAATCTCCACATGAGCTTGTGAGATTAAGGGTACAATAAGCGAGGGATGGGCTCTGACTTTTTGTATCCCTCAGATACCACAAAAACACTCTCAAAACTGAAAAATGACAGCTGACAACACCCTGGTACACAGCAACACGAGTCAGTAACAGCCTACTCTTGGTTTTTCCCCCCCCAGAATTCAGAAGTTGCAGCTGAACTTTTGCTGCTTAAATCCTGGGCAAAAAAAAAAACCCCAAACGTAAACCTGAGTTTCTTAAAATTCAGCAATCTGCTAAGATTTCTTTCAATGACTTTGTAATTTAGCAGTGTAATGTTTTCTAGCTATGAGTTACCCCTGCAGGAAATGCTTGCAGGAAACCACGCATTTCCTAAAGTAGCAGCAGCCCCAAGCCCCTCTGAGCCCCCCATAGCAGCATGGAGCTCCCCTGCACCCCCCATAGGAGCAGAGAGCCCTCCTGCACCCCCCATAGCAGCCCCAAGCCTCCCTGCACCCCCATAGCAGCCCCAAGTCGGGTCAGCACAGCTCGCTGAGCCACCGGGCAGACAGGAACCCCCAGGTTGGTTTCCCATCACATGAAGCAGCTGCACTGATGGTCAAGCAGCCCAAATCTGGCACAGGGGAGGAGAGGGAAGCGGAGCAGGGGCTACCACCACCCCTGTGCGATCAGCCTCCCAGGAAAGCAGAGGAGATGCAACACGAAACGTGCTCCAGCCCGACCAGAAAGGCCAGCACAGGTCAACCCACAGCAGCCGCCCTGCTCCAGAGCATCTCCTACTGCACGTCCCCAAGCCCTCACACCGCACACCCGCCCCAAAATACGGCTTAAAACCAAACAGCAAGTCTTATCCACAGCCATATCCAGCCACCAGCACGCACAGCACCTATAGGTGCTGCCCCAGCACAAACCAGAACAGCCCCAGATGTGGTTTCCTCCAGCGCTGTGAAATGTCTCTGATGTAAAGCATGGGCTTGCACAGATTATTCAAGTAAATACCACGAAAAGTCAGTTTAACAGGTAAGCATAATGGTAAAAAAACAAAAGACACTTGGTATTTTAAAGTTAAAGTGTCACATAGCCAAAACACACTAATTCTTGTTTGAAGATCTGATACAAACTCTTCTTTGATATAAATCTGATATAAAGGTAACTCAGAAAATGAAGGTGGTTTAGCCAAATGCGGTACGTAATGGTACAGAGCAAGCACGCTGCACTCAGCCATTCACACGGCACACGCCAAAGAACTAAAAATTAATAATAATCACTAAAAAAATCAAGACAAACGGTGTGACACACGTAACTACAGACACCCGGAGTGCGGAAAAAAGGCGAGATTGAAATAGCTAACCTGACTGGTTAGGGGAGTGGCTCACCAAGTCCCGAATGGGAGGCATGCCTACAAAAAAGAGCAAGAGAAGTACAGGAGCGTTACTTCAGCACAACACCCCTCCCAAAACAGCCCCAGAGCACTCGCGCTTTGAACCGGTTACGGGCAGCCCTTTTAGGGGAAGGTTTCTCTGCAGAGCCGTGGCCACCTCACTGCCCCTGCAGCCCCAAGCTGCTCGCCCACGGGGACCACGCGCCCTGACAGCAAACCCAGCGTTCATCACACAGCGTTTGGATTTAATTATCAGCAATTTTGCTGCTTCTGCTCATTTTTTTCCCCTAGTTTTTATGCGTGTGGCATTTAATTAAGCATTTTAACATGTCCTTAATTTTAAAAGTTTGATTTCTATAAAAAAAAGAGGAAGAATTTATAGTAATTGAAACCAAACCCAGTTAATTTGTGACCGTACTTAGAATTTCAAAGGTCAGCCCTGACACAGCTCCTATCACTTCTTTGCACAGCACCTTCTCCACCCCAAAATCACTGTTTTCTAGCTGATTTAGCAAGCAGAAACAACCAAGAATGGTCCGACTCCGATCTACCCCAAGAGTGTTTTCATGTACTGCTCTTCACAGCCTCTTCCTCCCAGGTGTCCTGCAGGCAGCGTATGAAATCCATGTCTCAAACCCAGGTTTTACAGCTGGACACCACCGCTGTCACTTTTAAGTTTCCTAAATTCAGCCAACCTCCATCACCACTGACTGCAAAACCCAACTCCCTTCTTCCCACAATAACTGAGGAAAACCCCTCAAATTACAGAACCACCTTTTTTCCCCGAGGCTTCGTGTTCACCACGCTGTGCACAGGGATCAAGAGCCCCCTTGTGCCAAAGGAGGAACCCAAATAACCGGGCTCAGCCCAGGAGCCCGATGGTGCTGTCCCGTTTCCTTCTGCCCCAGCTGTGGGCAGTCACCACTGGCCTTGACAGACCCCTCTATAAATCATTTTCTCATCAATAACCTCCTGCCTGTTGTGTTACACAGCAGAGGCAAGCGCACAAGGCAGCCCTCCAGACCTGCCTTCAGTGTGAGGTGTGCACAGGGGGAAATTCCAGTAAAGCAAACTGGACTGGGTAGGAAAATGTGCTGATAAAGAGAGATTTCTCAAATTAACCACCTTGGTACACGACTGCATCTGTTTCAGAAGGACCGCATGGTGTGAGCTTCACTTGCCTGTCTTTAATGAAGAGATACGCCCAACGTCCTAAAAACAGCAGGAAAAACACAACCCATGGGACCATCCCTTCTTAAGCTTCACTTCTAAACAAAGCAGGGTCATTTTCCAAACAGATGATGATTGTCCATGCAAAACACAAGAGGGTTTTTTTGCCCACTGATGCAATTCTCCAGTACTGAAGGACAGTTAAAGGAACACTAAGTTGAGCAGTACTCGTACCCCCTGGTTTTACAAAGCCCCTACCAGGTACAACCACAGCTGGGACTGGGGACTGACCCTGCCCCGGGGTCTGTCAGGGAACACCACATAAAACAACGGGAGCCCTTCCCAACTCCTGCAATTCTGACCTCAACATTTCGAGCTATAGTTTTTCTTTTAGCCCTAAAATACAGATGGATCCCAATATCCATTAAATAATACTTAAAAGAAAAGCCAAGCACTTCTACTCTGTTAAGGTACAGAATTTGTTAACCCAAAGGGCCAGCCCATGGACATGGTTTCAATAGGAAGGGATCCAAGACACGTCAAATACAGTGAGATTTTTCCCCTTAGAGATAGCAAGGACAGTACCCAGAAGCTGCTGTTGGAGGCTAAAGAGGAACCAGGGGAAGGAGTGAGACTGCAACATGCAAACACCATTTCCCTTCAGATACCACGGCGTGAGGGGACGCGCAGTCACCCCTGTTGGCTGCTGGGCTGCGGCCACCTCCACGGCACCAGGGACTTCATCAGACGAGACTGACCCCATGGCAACATCCAGCTCTGAAAAACTGCTTCCCTTTGCATTATCATCCTACCCACACCTCTCAGACAGGACAAACACCCGCACAGACACCGTTCCTGCTATGCCACAGGAGAGACCTTTTGGGCACACAACAGCACCAGGAAACGAGACCCTGGGTGCCTGACCCCGCTCATTGGGTCTGACCCACGGACCCCAGACACATGGACGGCCCCAGCACAGCCACAGGCCTGGCCACACAGCACCCAGCAGGATGCTACACACAGCACCAGCGTTTCCTTAAGATGGGAATGTGATTTGGCCAACCCTTCTCTCTCCTAAAGGCTCTCAGAACCACCTCATCACCAGCTGGATGTGCAGACGTATTATTCTAACTCTTAACATATTATTCAACCTGCAGGACTCCCCCAGACACCCAGTACAGCACTGGGGCAGCACCACATGGGGACACGTGGGCATCCCCCAGCCCCATGCGTGCCCAGCAAACTCAGCACTAAATGGAGCAAAACTGGGCAGAGAACCAGGAAGAACACAATGCACAAACGGGGACCCAACTGGTTAAACGCTGGGCTGGCGGTCACAACAAGTGAAGGACGGTATACTCAAAAACCCCTCTGGACACCACAAGGAGGTTTAATAGGTTGTATAGAGCTCAAAATTTAACTAAAACGTGAAATCTCAAGGGTGTTTTCCAGAGATCTTTTCTGTAGCTGAAGGGGTTAGGAGTCACTCTGTAATAATTTTGACTAACACTGGGAATTCAGTAAAGTTTCACAAGAAACTCTATGTGGGATAGCATACATCACGGCTACGTGCATATGAAAAAATAAGCATAAAAATAAGGAAGCATTTATCCAACCTATTAAGTGTTTGCATGCATTAATATAAAATCCTTTTGAAAATCCAGATCCCTACAAAGAAAATTACTTTCTTCCAGCCAAAAAATAGACTGCCCTTGTTGTC